>NW_024381684.1:0-18927 GCF_016835505.1 Polypterus senegalus
AAAATTGGGTCTGGAACCTTAAAGGTTGGAGGGGGTCCCCGGCCCCGCCCCCCCCCGTTTTGGGGCCCACTGTCCCATTTGGCCTTCAAAAACCTGGGGGGCTACGGGTTCCTTCTTAACGCAGGTGGGGGCCGCTCTAAACTAATCCTGGGCGCCCAAAGAGGGGAAAACCCGTTTTCAGTGCCCCTTTGGGCCCCGCGTGGCTTTAAAAGGGAAGCCCCCTTTCGGGGTCTGCTTGGCTGTGGGGGGAAAAACCTCCCAAATTGGGGGTCGATCCGACCCCTTCTGTAAGCAAGGGCCAATTTCTTTCCCCAACCAACCCGAAAATTTTTTGCCTTTTTTCCCGTTATTGAGACCTTTTGGGGGTAAGGGGAAAAACCCCTGGCAAAAAAAAAATTTTATTGGGTGGGGGGGGGGGCCTCGGAAATTTTGGGGCCCCGAACAAATTGGGGGCGGGGGTTTTGGGCTAATTTTTAACTTCACAGAATGGGGGTTTTAGAGCCGGGCCCCCTTTTAGGGGGAAGAACCAACCCGGGTAGTAAGGAAAAGGCCTTGCCAAAAGGGGAAAAAAAGGAGGGCAAATTAAAAAAAAAAAGGCTGTTGGCTTACAGGGCCTAGTACCTGAACAAAGGCCCGGCCTTGGGAAAACCCTTACCCGGACACCACGCCTCGGTGGCCCGGAAAGCTTCATAAAAGGATTGCCCTTGGCGCTTTCACGTCCTTTTAAAATGCCCCGCCCCCATTTGTTCCTTTGGGTACCTGGGGGGGACCGGAGTGCCCAAGGCGTGGGTAGGTCAGTTATAATCTGGGCCGAGGGACCTCAAACAAACTTTCTTTTTACTCCATTTGGCCCCTTCGGGTTCCTTTGGTAGTCCTTTTGGGCCTGCTTATAATTGGGGCGAGTAAAAAAAATTGGGGAAATCGGGGATCACGCCTCTTCCAAAAAGGTCTCCTTAGCAATTCCCCCCCTGAAATTTTGCCCTTTTTTTTTGTTTTTGAGAGGGGGGGTTTTGGGGAACCCTTTTCAAAATACATTTGATATTTACCCGGGGGTTTTTGGGGCCCCGAAAATAAAAGAAAAGGTTTTGGGGTTGGGAACCCCGGGGTTTTGAATGGGGATGGTTTGGAAAAACCCCTGCCCCGGGGGGAATTGAAAGGACCGGATGTGGTAACCCCTAATTCCGCTTACCACTGAGCCCGAAAAAAGTAAGGCAAAAACCAAAAAAAGGGGGGTTGCCGCCCCCCGGGGTAGAACAATCAGGCCTTGCCAACCCAAAGGGACTTAGGAACCCACAAAGCCCGGGGGTTTTTGGAAACGCTACCCGGGTAAAAAAGGGGGGGTTTACCCCCCCCTTTGGACGGCCGCCGGGGGCCCCCCCTCCCCCGTTGCCCTTTGGGAATGGGGGAGGACCCTTGGGTCCCTTTTGGGGGGGGGCTCGTCCATTCTGGGTCCTTTCGGGCCTGGGGGGGAAAAAGCTTTTAAGGCCCCTTTGAACGCTTGGTTTTAAGCCCTAGGCCCCCCCTTTTTGGGCAAAGGGGTTGGGGCTTTTAAAACCTCCCCGGGTAATTACCCTTGCTCTTTGGGTCTACCTTTTAGCTAATTAAAAACCCGAAAATTTTTTTTCCTTTTCTCCCCAAATTTGGGGTCCCTTTTTGGGGGGAAAAAAAACCCATGGAAAAACATTTTTTGGTGGGGGGTGGGGCCTTGGGGGGGGTTTGGGGGGGGCCCCCAAAGAAAGGGGGGTGTGGGGGGGGAAGGGGAATTTTTTTGGGGCCACAGAACCGAGAAAGGAAGGGGGTTTGGGGGAAAAAAAATTTTGGGGGGGGGAAAAAGGGCCAAAAGTTAACCCCAAAACCTCGCTCCCAAAAAAAGGGAAAAACTGAATGCAAATTAACAAATCCAAACAAAACGTTTTGCTCGAAAAGGGAACCCCAAAAAAAAAAAAAAGGCCTTGGATGCCCCAGGAACCCGCCTGGGCGGGGGGAAGGGAATTTCTCTGACCGAAAAGGGGGTTGTGGTTAAACCCCACGCCGGGGATTGTCCGGGGGCCCTCCCCCCCTTTTTTGGGGTTAGGTCCGGGGAATTTTTGCCTTCGGGCCGGGGGGGGTCGTTCCCTAATCGGGTCCCGGGGGGAAACCCCCTTCTCTTTTACAGCTCTCATCTCTGAACCCTTTCTGTGGTCCTTTAAAAGCCTAAACGCCCCCTCCCTTTTTCGTCTGACGGCTAGATGGGGAAAAAAACCCCCGGGGGGGCCCCCCACCCCCCTTTCCAAAAAGCCCCATTTGGGTTTCCCCCAACCCACTGAAGTTTTTGCCTTTTCTCCTGAATCCGGGGGTTTCCCGGTTTGGGGGAAGGAAAAAAGGGAAAATACATTTGATTGGGGGGGGGGGTAAGCGGGGGGGGGGACGAACAAGTGTAAAGGGGCAGGTGTGGGTTTGGGTTGGGGAAAAAATTTTTGGGGGCTTCCGAACCTGAGCAAAAAAGGGGTTTTAAAACCAAAAACCTGACCCCTTGGGGAAATTTAACCAGCGACCTAAAGGGTAGCTAAGGTAACCACTACAGTCCCCCCGCTCTAAGGAGCAAAAAACGGGGGATTAAAACCCCAAAAAAGGGGCCTAGTTCCTGAGCGCCCTCCCCCACCCTGTACCCGGCCCTTAAGGCCCCCCGTCTTAGGGGGCCCAAAACCTGGGGGGGGGCGAAGGAAGGTTGACTACGGTAAAAATTGGGTTTCCCCCCTTTTGCCTCGTCCCAGGTTGGGCCCCCCCCATTTGTTGCCTTTAGGGTCGGGGGGGGCTGGGGATCCTTTTAGGGGGCCGCTTAAACCCCGAAGGCCTGGTTGTCCTAAGGGGAAACCCCCTTTTTTTGCTACTTGAAATTGGGGGTTTTTAAACCCCAAGGGCCCCCTTTTTTACTCTACAGGGTAAGTAAAGGGGTAAAACCCCAAAAGGGAGATCCCTCCTTTATATGGGCCGTTCCGGGGGAAAACCCCAAAAAAAATTTTTTTTTTCCCCAATTTGGATTTGGTTTGGGGGTTTGGGAGAAAAACCCCCCCGGAAAAATTTGTTGGGTGGGGGGGGGTTAGCGGGGTTTTGGGGGGGCCCCGAACTAGAAAAGGGGAAAAGGGTTTGGTTGGGGAAGGGGGAACTTTTCCCGGGGCTTCACGAACCTGGAGAGGGTTTAGGCCAAAAACCCCTCCCCGAGCGGTTGAACCGCACCAAAATACCCTTTAACCCCCACCTTCCCCCCCACTGGCTATCAAGGAAAGCGGGGCAAACAAAACCCAAAAAACCGTTGTTCTTGGGCCTCCACCGCCTCCCTGCAAGGCCCGGTTACCCCACCCCCCTCAAGGGGCCGGGGGGTTTTTGGCCCCTGGGTATTCGTCGCTCATCAAAAAGTGGTTGACCCCCCGGGCCCCCTTTCCTTTCCCTTTCCCTGCCCCCCCCTTTTTTGCCTTCAGGGGGGCCTGGGGGGCTCGGGGGGCCCTGGATGTGGCGGGGGGCCCCTAATCGAAGGCACAGGTTGATCCCCAAGGGGGAAAATTTGCTTTACACTGATTCCCGGCCCTTGCGGGGGTTTTTTTCCCAAATTCTTTTGGGGACATAATTGAAAGGGGGGAAAACCTCCCCGGGGAGAGGGGGGGGCCACCCGATGAACGGGGGGTTTTTGGGTAATTCCCCCCCCCCACGAAATTTTTTTTCCCTTTTTAATTTTTCCGGTTTGGGGGTTTGGGAAAAAGAACCCCCTAAAAAAAATTTTTTAGGGGGGGGGGGGGGGGGGAAAGCTTTGGGGGCCCCCCCAAAAAATAAGGGGGCGATGTGGGTTGGGGGCCTTTTTGGGTTCACAGCCAGCAGAAGGGTTTTGGGCCAAAAAACCGGCCCCTTGGGGGGTGAACCCGACCCAAGGATAAGTAAAGGGCCACTCGCCCGCTCACCCCTGGCTTGGGGGGAAAATGGGGCCCCCCCCCAAAAAATGAGTTCTTGGAACCCCCCAAAACGTCAATCCCAATTGAAACCTTCGTCTGGAAGGGCAAAACCTCGGGGGCCCCGGAACTTGGTTATACGGCAGAAATTTGGTTCTCCCCCGGGGTTGACTGTGCCTTTTGGGGGGCCCCCCCTTTCCCCCTTTGGCCCTTAAACCGGGGGCCCCATTTCCTTCAACGGATTTGGGGTTCTCTAATCTGAAGGGCCTGGCGTTAGGGGGAAACCGCTTTTTCAGGTTTTGGGGGTTTGGGGCCCTTTAAAAACCCCTGGCCCCCTGAGGCCGGGGGTAGTTGGGGAAAAATAAACCTCCCTGGAGGGAAGGGGAAAACCCCCCCCCCCAGTAACCAGCCCAATTTTGCTAATTAAACACAGATTTTTCCCTTTTTTTAAACGGGGTCCCGGGGGGGGTGAAAAAAACTCAAAAATTTTAATTTTTGGGATGGGGGCCTTTGGGGTTTTTTCCCCAGAAAAAGAGAAGGAAAGGGTTTTGGGGAAGGGCGTCTTTTTTTGGGATTTGAAAAAGGGAAGGTTTAAAACCCCAAAAACCCCCCGGCCTCCTTGGGGGGTTGCCCCCCGGGGGAAAAACCCTACAGTCCTCCGCCTAAGCGGGCTCTCAAAACTGAGGTCAAATTCCAAAAATCCCAAAAAAAATTTTTTGCTTACGGCCCCCCCCGTCCTGATCAAGGCCACGGGATTTGGGGGGAACCCCCCTTTTAGGAGGGGCCCAAAACCCCCGGGGAAAAACCTTTATGGCTATTACAAATTTTAGGTTTTGCTCCTTTTGGAACTGTTTTGGGAGGGCCCCTGCCCCCTTTGTTGTTGGGGATATGGGGGGGAAAAAGGGCCCCGGGGCCGAGGGGGGCAGTTATCTGAAAGGGGGGTTATTCAGGGGAGGGCAAAAGTTTTTAACCCATCTCTGAGCCCTTGTGGCCTTAAAGGGTAGGCCCCCTTTTTTCGCTCTTAGCTAGTTGAGGAAGCGGAAAACCCCCAAACCCAGCCTATTTGCTCTAACAAGCGCCCCTTTTAAAAAACCCCCCAAAATGAAACTTGCCCCCTCCGATTCGAAGCCCGGGGGTTTGGGGGAAAAACCCCATCAAAAAATTTTTAGTGGGGGGAAACCCCGCTTTGGGGTTTAAGGGGCCCCAGCAAATTCAATTGGGGTTAAAAAAACTTTTGGGGGGCCCAAACCGGGGTTTTTTAAAAAACCCCCCCGACGGAATTGAACCACGCGGGGTACAAGGAAATGGCGCCAGTGGCCGGGAAAAAAGCGGGCAAATTTCCCTCCAAAAAACTGGATATTTTCTTGCACCCTCCCCGTACCCCCCTGGACGGTTAAGAAACCCCTTTTTTTTGGGAAAAAACCGGGGGGGGGGGGATAGGCTACAGGTCCGGGGAAACTTCCCGAACCTGGGAGAGATGGTTTAAAACACCAAAAAAAAGCCCGACCTCCTTTGGCGGGTGAAAGCGACCTGGGGGGGCTAAAAGGGAACCACTACAATTTCCCCCGGGTCTACCAAACGAGCTATGAAGGAAGCTGAGGAGTGCAAATTCAACAACTCCAACAAAAGGCTCGTATATTTGCTCTGGCACAGCGCCATCCACGCCTACCCTGATACAATGGCCACAGGCCATTGCATTACCACCCTCTCGCTACTCTCACGGACGGCGCTACAAAGCCTGAAGCGGTGGCGCAATGGATACTTGGCACGTCTGACTACGGATCAAGAAGATTGTAGGTTAGAGCTCACTACCCGGCTGCGCTTGTAGCTGTGCGCTGGCGCTTGTGTCCACTGCCTCCCCATTTGTTTGCCTTCAGGGATACCTACAGAGGACTACGATAGATGCCTTCTTAGGCTGCGGTAGGTAGGCTGCGTCAGTCTCATAATCACGAAGGTCCTGAGTTCGATCCTCAGAGAGGCAAACTTCTGCTTTTAAAGGCTGCTCATCTCTGAGACCCTTGCTGTAGGTGCTCTTAAATGCGCTAAGCGCCTCCTTTCTGGCGTCTGACTTGAGGCTAGATGTGAGGGAAGCGAGTAAAACCTCCCTGGAGAATGCGGGCATCGATCCGCTACCTCTTGCATTCTAAGCAAGCTCTACCATTTGAGCTAATTCCCCAACCACACATTGAAGATTTCTTGCCTTTTCTCCCTGATATGCTTGAGATGTCCTGGTTTCGGGGGTGTTAGAGGAGAAAGAACCCCATGGCAAACTACATTTGATATGTGGTGGGGGATGGGGCCTTAAGCAGGGAAATTGGCTTTGGGGCCCCAGAACAAGTAGTAAAGGGACAGAGTGTGGTTAGGTTAAGGGCGTAACTTTTCCAGGGAGCTTCACAGAACCTGAGCAGAGATGGTTTAGAGCACAAAAGCACGCCTGACCTCCTTGAGCGGAATTGAACCAGCGACCTAAGGATAGCTAAGGTAACCACTACAGTCCTCCGCTCTACCAGCTGAGCTGCTCGAAGGAAAGCTGAGAGTGCAAATTCAACAACTCCAAACAAAGGCTCGTATGTTTGCTCTGACGCAGCATCCACCGCCTACCCTGATACAATGGCCACAGGCCATTGCACGAACACCCTCTGCGCTACTCTACGGACGGCGCACAAAGCCTGAGGCGGTGGCGCGTGGATAACTTGCGTCTGACTACGGATCAGAAGATTGTAGGTTGGACTCCTACCCTGCAGCTGGCAGCTGTGCCTTTGGCGCAGTGTCCCACTGCCTCCCCATTTGTTGCCTTCAGGGATACCTAGGGAGGACTACGGTAGTGCCTTCTAGCGCAGTAGGTAGCGTCAGTCTCATAATCTGAAGGTCCTGAGTTGATCCTCAGAGAGGGCAAACTTCTGCTTTTACAGCTGCTCATCTCTGAGACCCTTGCTGTGGTCTCTTAAATGCACGCTAAGCGCCTCCTTTCTGGCGTCTGACTTGAGCTAGATGTGAGGAAACAGTAAAAGCCTCCCTGGAGAATGCGGGCATCGATCCGCTACCTCTTGCATGCTAAGCAAAGCTCTACCATTTGAGCTAATTCCCCAACCACATTGAAGATTTCTTGCCTTTTCTCCCTGATATACTTGAGATGTCCTGGTTTCGGAGGGTGTTAGAGGGAGAAAGAACCCCATGGCAAAATACATTTGATATGTGGTGGGGGGGGGGATGGGGCCTTAGCGGGGGAAATTGGCTTTGGGGGCCCCAGAACAAGTAGTAAGGGAACAGAGTGTGGTTAGGTTAAGGGCCGTAACTTTTCCAGGGAGCTTCACAGAACCTGAGCAGAGATGGTTTAGAGCACAAAAGCACGCCTGACCTCCTTGAGGCAAATTGAACCAGCGACCTAAGGATAGCTAAGGTAACCACTACAGTCCTCCGCTCTACCAGCTGAGCTATCGAAGGAAAGCTGAGAGTGCAAATTCAACAACTCCAAACAAAGGCTCGTATGTTGCTCTGACAGCGCCATCCACCGCCTACCCTGATACAATGGCCACAGGCCATTGCACAGACACCCTCTGGCTACTCTACGGACAGCGCACAAAGCCTGGGCGGTGGCGCAATGGATAGCAGCGTCTGACTACGGATCAGAAGATTGTAGGTTCGACTCCTACCCGGCTCGCAGCATCTGTGCCTTTGGCCGTGTCCCACTGCCTCCCCATTTGTTGCCTTCAGGGATACCTGGGGAGGACTACGGTAGTGCCTTCTTAGCGCAGTAGGTAGCGTCAGTCTCATAATCTGAAGGTCCTGAGTTCGATCCTCAGAGAGGGCAAACTTCTGCTTTTTAGAGCTGCTCATCTCTGAGACCCTTGCTGTGGTCTCTTAAATGCACGCTAGCGCCTCCTTTCTGGCGTCTGACTTGAGCTAGATGTGAGGAAACGAATAAAAGCCTCCCTGGAGAATGCGGGCATCGATCCCGCTACCTCTTGCATGCTAAGCAAGCGCTCTACCATTTGAGCTAATTCCCCAACCACATTGAAGATTTCTTGCCTTTTCTCCCTGATATACTTGAGATGTCCTGGTTTCGGAGGGTGTTAGAGGGAGAAAGAACCCCATGGCAAAATACATTTGATATGTGGTGGGGGGGGGATGGGGCCTTAGCGGGGGAAATTGGCTTTGGGGGCCCCAGAACAAGTAGTAAGGGAACAGAGTGTGGTTAGGTTAAGGGCCGTAACTTTTCCAGGGAGCTTCACAGAACCTGAGCAGAGATGGTTTAGAGCACAAAAGCACGCCTGACCTCCTTCGAGCCGGAATTGAACCAGCGACCTAAGGATAGCTAAGGTAACCACTACAGTCCTCCGCTCTACCAGCTGAGCTATCGAAGGAAAGCTGAGAGTGCAAATTCAACAACTCCAAACAAAGGCTCGTATGTTGCTCTGACAGCGCCATCCACCGCCTACCCTGATACAATGGCCACAGGCCATTGCACAGACACCCTCTGCGCTACTCTACGCACAGCACAAAGCCTGGGCGGTGGCGCAATGGATAACGCGTCTGACTACGGATCAGAAGATTGTAGGTTAGACTCCTACCCGGCTCGCTTAGCAGCTGTGCCTTTTGACGCTTCGTGTCCCACTGCCTCCCCATTTGTTGCCTTCAGGGATACCTAGGGGAGGACTACGGTAGTGCCTTCTTAGCGCAGTAGGTAGCGCGTCAGTCTCATAATCTGAAGGTCCTGAGTTCGATCCTCAGAGAGGGCAAACTTCTGCTTTTTAGAGCTGCTCATCTCTGAGACCCTTGCTGTGGTCTCTTAAATGCACGCTAAGCGCCTCCTTTCTGAGCGTCTGACTTGAGCTAGATGTGAGGAAGCGAGTAAAAGCCTCCCTGGAGAATGCGGGCATCGATCCCGCTACCTCTTGCATGCTAAGCAAGCTCTACCATTTGAGCTAATTCCCCAACCACATTGAAGATTTCTTGCCTTTTCTCCCTGATATACTTGAGATGTCCTGGTTTCGGGGGTGTTAGAGGGAGAAAGAACCCCATGGCAAAATACATTTGATATGTGGTGGGGGATGGGGCCTTAGCGGGGAAATTGGCTTTGGGGCCCCAGAACAAGTAGTAAGGGAACAGAGTGTGGTTAGGTTAAGGGCCGTAACTTTTCCAGGGAGCTTCACAGAACCTGAGCAGAGATGGTTTAGAGCACAAAAGCACGCCTGACCTCCTTCGAGCCGGAATTGAACCAGCGACCTAAGGATAGCTAAGGTAACCACTACAGTCCTCCGCTCTACCAGCTGAGCTATCAGAAGGAAAGCTGAGAGTGCAAATTCAACAACTCCAAACAAAGGCTCGTATGTTGCTCTGACAGCGCCATCCACCGCCTACCCTGATACAATGGCCACAGGCCATTGCACAGACACCCTCTGCGCTACTCTACGGACAGCGCACAAAGCCTGGGCCGGTGGCGCAATGGATAACGCGTCTGACTACGGATCAGAAGATTGTAGGTTCGACTCCTACCCGGCTCGCTAGCATCTGTGCCTTTGACGCCGTGTCCCACTGCCTCCCCATTTGTTGCCTTCAGGGATACCTGGGGGAGGACTACGGTAGTGCCTTCTTAGCGCAGTAGGTAGCGTCAGTCTCATAATCTGAAGGTCCTGAGTTCGATCCTCAGAGAGGGCAAACTTCTGCTTTTACAGAGCTGCTCATCTCTGAGACCCTCGCTGTGGTCTCTTAAATGCACGCTAAGCGCCTCCTTTCTGGCGTCTGACTTGAGCTAGATGTGAGGAAGCGAGTAAAAGCCTCCCTGGAGAATGCGGGCATCGATCCGCTACCTCTTGCATGCTAAGCAAAGCTCTACCATTTGAGCTAATTCCCCAACCACATTGAAGATTTCTTGCCTTTTCTCCCTGATATACTTGAGATGTCCTGGTTTCGGAGGGTGTTAGAGGGAGAAAGAACCCCATGGCAAAATACATTTGATATGTGGTGGGGGGGGGGATGGGGCCTTAGCGGGGGAAATTGGCTTTGGGGGCCCCAGAACAAGTAGTAAGGGAACAGAGTGTGGTTAGGTTAAGGGCCGTAACTTTTCCAGGGAGCTTCACAGAACCTGAGCAGAGATGGTTTAGAGCACAAAAGCACACCTGACCTCCTTCGAGCGAATTGAACCAGCGACCTAAGGATAGCTAAGGTAACCACTACAGTCCTCCGCTCTACCAGCTGAGCTATCGAAGGAAAGCTGAGAGTGCAAATTCAACAACTCCAAACAAAGGCTCGTATGTTGCTCTGACAGCGCCATCCACGCCTACCCTGATACAATGGCCACAGGCCATTGCACAGACACCCTCTGCGCTACTCTACGGACAGCGCACAAAGCCTGGGCGGTGGCGCATGGATATAGCGTCTGACTACGGATCAGAAGATTGTAGGTTCGACTCCTACCCGGCTCGCTTGCATCTGTGCCTTTGGCGCGTTCGTGTCCCACTGCCTCCCCATTTGTTGCCTTCAGGGATACCTGGGGGAGGACTACGGTAGTGCCTTCTTAGCGCAGTAGGTAGCGCGTCAGTCTCATAATCTGAAGGTCCTGAGTTCGATCCTCAGAGAGGGCAAACTTCTGCTTTTTACAGCTGCTCATCTCTGAGACCCTTGCTGTGGTCTCTTAAATGCACGAAGCGCCTCCTTTCTGAGCGTCTGACTTGAGCTAGATGTGAGGAAACGAGTAAAAGCCTCCCTGGAGAATGCGGGCATCGATCCCGCTACCTCTTGCATGCTAAGCAAGCGCTCTACCATTTGAGCTAATTCCCCAACCACATTGAAGATTTCTTGCCTTTTCTCCCTGATATACTTGAGATGTCCTGGTTTCCGAGGGTGTTAGAGGGAGAAAGAACCCCATGGCAAAATACATTTGATATGTGGGGGGGGGGGGATGGGGCCTTAGCGGGGGAAATTGGCTTTGGGGGCCCCAGAACAAGTAGTAAGGGAACAGAGTGTGGTTAGGTTAAGGGCCGTAACTTTTCCAGGGAGCTTCACAGAACCTGAGCAGAGATGGTTTAGAGCACAAAAGCACGCCTGACCTCCTTGAGCGAATTGAACCAGCGACCTAAGGATAGCTAAGGTAACCACTACAGTCCTCCGCTCTACCAGCTGAGCTATCGAAGGAAAGCTGAGAGTGCAAATTCAACAACTCCAAACAAAGGCTCATATGTTGCTCTGACAGCGCCATCCACCGCCTACCCTGATACAATGGCCACAGGCCATTGCACAGACACCCTCTGCGCTACTCTACGGACAGCGCACAAAGCCTGGGCCGGTGGCGCAATGGATATGCGCGTCTGACTACGGATCAGAAGATTGTAGGTTCGACTCCTACCCGGCTCGCTTATGCAGCTGTGCCTTTTGACGCTTCGTGTCCCACTGCCTCCCCATTTGTTGCCTTCAGGGATACCTAGGGGAGGACTACGGTAGTGCCTTCTTAGCGCAGTAGGTAGCGCGTCAGTCTCATAATCTGAAGGTCCTGAGTTCGATCCTCAGAGAGGGCAAACTTCTGCTTTTTAGAGCTGCTCATCTCTGAGACCCTTGCTGTGGTCTCTTAAATGCACGCTAGCGCCTCCTTTCTGAGCGTCTGACTTGAGCTAGATGTGAGGAAACGAGTAAAAGCCTCCCTGGAGAATGCGGGCATCGATCCCGCTACCTCTTGCATGCTAAGCAAGCTCTACCATTTGAGCTAATTCCCCAACCACATTGAAGATTTCTTGCCTTTTCTCCCTGATATACTTGAGATGTCCTGGTTTCCGGAGGGGGGGTGTTAGAGGGAGAAAGAACCCCATGGCAAAATACATTTGATATGTGGTGGGGGGGGGATGGGGCCTTAGCGGGGGAAATTGGCTTTGGGGGCCCCAGAACAAGTAGTAAGGGAACAGAGTGTGGTTAGGTTAAGGGCCGTAACTTTTCCAGGGAGCTTCACAGAACCTGAGCAGAGATGGTTTAGAGCACAAAAGCACGCCTGACCTCCTTGAGCGAATTGAACCAGCGACCTAAGGATAGCTAAGGTAACCACTACAGTCCTCCGCTCTACCAGCTGAGCTATCGAAGGAAAGCTGAGAGTGCAAATTCAACAACTCCAAACAAAGGCTCGTATGTTGCTCTGACAGCGCCATCCACCGCCTACCCTGATACAATGGCCACAGGCCATTGCACAGACACCCTCTGCGCTACTCTACGGACAGCGCACAAAGCCTGGGCCGGTGGCGCAATGGATAACGCGTCTGACTACG
Source organism: Polypterus senegalus (assembly GCF_016835505.1). NCBI lineage: Eukaryota > Metazoa > Chordata > Cladistia > Polypteriformes > Polypteridae > Polypterus > Polypterus senegalus. Next base: position 12,170 of record NW_024381684.1, read on the forward strand.
GATCAGAAGATTGTAGGTTCGACTCCTACCCGGCTCGCTTGCGCAGCTGTGCCTTTTGACGCTTCGTGTCCCACTGCCTCCCCATTTGTTGCCTTCAGGGATACCTAGGGGAGGACTACGGTAGTGCCTTCTTAGCGCAGTAGGTAGCGTCAGTCTCATAATCTGAAGGTCCTGAGTTCGATCCTCAGAGAGGGCAAACTTCTGCTTTTTAGAGCTGCTCATCTCTGAGACCCTTGCTGTGGTCTCTTAAATGCACGCTAGCGCCTCCTTTCTGAGCGTCTGACTTGAGCTAGATGTGAGGAAACGAGTAAAAGCCTCCCTGGAGAATGCGGGCATCGATCCGCTACCTCTTGCATGCTAAGCAAGCTCTACCATTTGAGCTAATTCCCCAACCACATTGAAGATTTCTTGCCTTTTCTCCCTGATATACTTGAGATGTCCTGGTTTCCGGAGGGGGGGGTGTTAGAGGGAGAAAGAACCCCATGGCAAAATACATTTGATATGTGGTGGGGGGATGGGGCCTTAGCGGGGGAAATTGGCTTTGGGGCCCCAGAACAAGTAGTAAGGGAACAGAGTGTGGTTAGGTTAAGGGCGTAACTTTTCCAGGGAGCTTCACAGAACCTGAGCAGAGATGGTTTAGAGCACAAAAGCACGCCTGACCTCCTTCGAGCCGGAATTGAACCAGCGACCTAAGGATAGCTAAGGTAACCACTACAGTCCTCCGCTCTACCAGCTGAGCTATCGAAGGAAAGCTGAGAGTGCAAATTCAACAACTCCAAACAAAGGCTCGTATATGTTGCTCTGACAGCCATCCACCGCCTACCCTGATACAATGGCCACAGGCCATTGCACAGACACCCTCTGCGCTACTCTACGGACAGCACAAAGCCTGGGCCGGTGGCGCAATGGATAACGCGTCTGACTACGGATCAGAAGATTGTAGGTTCGACTCCTACCCGGCTCGCGCATCTGTGCCTTTGACGCCGTGTCCCACTGCCTCCCCATTTGTTGCCTTCAGGGATACCTGGGGAGGACTACGTAGTGCCTTCTTAGCGCAGTAGGTAGCGTCAGTCTCATAATCTGAAGGTCCTGAGTTCGATCCTCAGAGAGGGCAAACTTCTGCTTTTTAGAGCTGCTCATCTCTGAGACCCTTGCTGTGGTCTCTTAAATGCACGCTAGCGCCTCCTTTCTGAGCGTCTGACTTGAGCTAGATGTGAGGAAACGAGTAAAAGCCTCCCTGGAGAATGCGGGCATCGACCCGCTACCTCTTGCATGCTAAGCAAGCGCTCTACCATTTGAGCTAATTCCCCAACCACATTGAAGATTTCTTGCCTTTTCTCCCTGATATACTTGAGATGTCCTGGTTTCCGGTGTTAGAGGGAGAAAGAACCCCATGGCAAAATACATTTGATATGTGGTGGGGGGGGGGATGGGGCCTTAGCGGGGGAAATTGGCTTTGGGGGCCCCAGAACAAGTAGTAAGGGAACAGAGTGTGGTTAGGTTAAGGGCCGTAACTTTTCCAGGGAGCTTCACAGAACCTGAGCAGAGATGGTTTAGAGCACAAAAGCACACCTGACCTCCTTCAGCGAATTGAACCAGCGACCTAAGGATAGCTAAGGTAACCACTACAGTCCTCGCTCTACCAGCTGAGCTATCGAAGGAAAGCTGAGAGTGCAAATTCAACAACTCCAAACAAAGGCTCGTATGTTGCTCTGACAGCGCCATCCACCGCCTACCCTGATACAATGGCCACAGGCCATTGCACAGACACCCTCTGCGCTACTCTACGGACAGCGCACAAAGCCTGGGCCGGTGGCGCAATGGATAAGCGTCTGACTACGGATCAGAAGATTGTAGGTTTTTTTCGGATTGAGATGCCTCCTTAGGTGAACCCGGAAAAGAATTGAGGAAGAGGTGGGGGCCCCGGAAAAGAAATGGGACCCCCAAAGGAACTAAGTGGGTTGCCGGCAAATCCCAAACAATGAAAGCTCCCTCCAAAAAGCGCCCTGAGGGGGGAAAGGCCTACGGGTGAAATGTAAACTGGAAACCTCGGCAGGGGAATTGGTTTTCCCCCAAAAGCGGAAGGGGGCTTGGCCCCCCCCCCGGAAGGCTGCCAAAACCTGGCCTTCGGTTAAAGGGACAAACCTGGGGGAATTAGGGGCCTAGGGAAAAAATGAGGCCCCTTTGGGGGTGGCTGGGGAAAAGGTCCCATTTCCAGGAAAGGCTTCTATGGCCCCAGCCATAACCTGGTAATTCCAAATTCGGTTTGGTTAGACCCAAGGCCCAAACTTGTTTGGGGCAAATGGCCTCTGGGTCTTTTCCCGAAGTAAATTAACCCAAGGGTTTGGGGGTTGAGGGTTATTTCCCTTCCCGACCGGGTAACCCAACATGGACTCTTCCTTTTTAACCCAAGGAATGGGTTTCTATTTCCCGAACCCTGAAGGGAAAATGTTTGGAATTAAAAAAGAAGCAATTTTTGGGCAGGGCCCTTGGGGGCGGGGAAAAGGGGGGAACCCATCCTAACGGCAAGGTCAAAACCCCGTACCTGACAGGTTCCAGGACAAGACTACCTTACTTGCTACTCCTAAACCGGCCCCGCCCTTCAAGGGAACCCCAAAAAAAGTGGTGCAAAGGGGAAAACCCGCATTCGGCCCGGCATTTGGGGGCCCCTGCCGGTTTCGGGCCAGGCCCAAACGGAAACCGGCAAGGGGATTGAAGCACCAAAGCGGGTTGATCCCCGCTCGCCGGAAGGTGAAGTTACTTCCCCCCCTTCTGGTTTCCGGGGAAGAAACCCTTTGGGCAAAAGGAACCAAATCTGGAGTTCCTTAGGGGAGGGCCCCGAATTAACCCTTTTAAAAAAACCCTCGATTCCAAAGTTTTGGGAACCCCATTCTTGAGCCGATTTGGGTTTTGATTGGAAACGCTACCTCCCGGGGCGGGCAATCCCTTAGGACCTAAACCCCCTTAAAACCCCCCCCCAAAAAAACCCCCTCCTTGGGGTTTCCGCTATTTAAATTTGGGTTTTTCCGAAATTTTTCTGGTTCAGGAAAAAGGGGGAAAACCCAGGCAAAAAGGTTAAGGTGGGGGGTTGGGAAATTGTTGGGGCCCCCAAAAAGGGGTGGTTCCCGGAACCCCGAACCTTGGGATTTCCTAAGATGTAAGCACAAATTTTCCTTTCCGGATTGAACAGGCAGGTTTAAAAAACCCCGGTCAACTTTGGCAAGGGCGCACGAAAAGGCGGAATTTGTAAGCGCCCCACGGAAAGGGAGAGGGGGGGGTAAGCCTTAACTTCAAACAGAACCCGCTTTTTTTGGATAACGGTCACTCCCCGGGGGTTTGGGGAACCAGGAGCATTTATGGCTTGGCCTAGGGCCGGCTTTATCCAAAAAAAGGGGAAATTTGTAGAGCGCAATCCCAGCCCAACCTGAAGGTTTCCAGGCTTTCTTTGGGAACCCCGGATTTAAAACGTCGTCTCCCTTACTTGGGGGGAATTAACTAAAACCCCCGGTGGAAAAAATCCGTCCCTTGTGTTGAAACCATGGCAAAACCAACTAGGGAAATTTTTGGGGTTGGCGGGGCCGGTCAGGAGGTGGAAAAACCCCCTTTTTTATAGCTTTGTGGCTCCAAAGGATGGTTTCCCCCGGGGTAGGAAAGGGGAGGAAAGGGCTAAAATCGGGATCCAAGCCTACCCAACAGCTTAAGCCACCCGGGGATAACCCTAACCCAAAGGTTTTGTTTCCCCGCCCCCGGGGACACTGGAGAAGCCACCCCAAACCCCTTCGAGGCGGGCTGGGTGGCCTGAATCTTTTGGCCCCAACATTGAGGGAAATGGTTCGGGTTTGGGGGGCCAAAACGGAGTTCCCCTGGGCGGGGTTTTAAGGCGAAAATGGGGGCCCAGGGGTTAACGCTGGGTAGCGGGCCCTTCCCCCCGGCTCCATTGGCAAAGGAACTGGAACACGGGCCCTTTGGGCCAGTGACCGGGCCCCATAAGTAAAGGAATCCAACCACCCTGGGGGACTCTAGCCTTCAAGGCCTGGGGGGAAGGCCCCACCCGGGTTTTGGGCACCCGGGGAAAGCCCCTTTGGTTACGGGGGCCCATGGCTCCCTTAAAGGGGGTTGGCCACAGAATTTCTTTCTCCCGGTTCTTAAATCTGGTTGGTTAGGGAGCCCAGGGCCCGTTTTAGAGTGTTAAGGCCAAACGGGAATTTGGGCCCGCTTGGGAAAGGGTTTGGGGGCGACTCCGGGAACCGAAGGGTAGTGGCTTTAACCAAACAAACTGGTATTTTACAAGGATCGACCTTTCCCACCTTGATTCCAAACTGGGTCCCAAAACCAAAATTTTTTGGGGGAAGGGGCCCGGGTTCGAGTAGGCCCGAAGAAAACCCCTTGTTGGGGGACTTTTTCCGGGGCGGGCCCTTTTTAAACAGAAGGTTTGGTTGGGTAGGGTACCGGGGGGCCAAAAGGGCACCTCCCCGGGGCACCCCGGGGCTAGAGGAACTTGGACCTCATTTCCCCTTTAAAAGGAGTTTGGGGGTGCCCGAAAACCACAATGGAATTTAACTTTTCTAGCGCCGCCCTTTTAAAGGGCGCCCCTTTCAGGCTTCCTTCCGTGAAAAATGCAATTCTTGGCGGGGGAAATTACCCAGCCAATCTTTTTGGGGTAGGAAAAGGTTCCCTTTTTTCCCCGGGGGTAGGGGAAATTTGAGGTTAAGGGGATATTCAGGGCCAAACTTTTAAGGGGGGTTCGACCTAAGGACTTCTTTTTGCAAACCTGGGGATGTTAGGCAAAGTCCTTTTTCCAGTGGTGCCCGAGAAGGGTCCAAAAGCCAGAACCTACCGGTGGCCACACCCAACCCCAAATAAATCCCCGTCTTCCATGACCCCGGGCCCGGGGTGAAAAAAACCAAAGGACCCTTTATAGTTGGTGGGGGGAAAGGGGGTTAGAAGTTGGGGGGCCCCGACAAGTAGGCAAGGGGGGGGAAGGCCCTGGCCCCTTTCCAAAGGGCAAAGGGTTAAAAAAAACCTTACCCGCTGGGGACGCGCCTGGGGGCCCCCCACCTCGCTTTACTAGGGAGACTGAGACTTTTACCAAAAAGCGGGAGGCCCCCTTTGGGGCCTACCCCGATAAGCGCCTAAAACCCCTCTTCCCCCTCACGGCCCAAAGGCGCCGTTCCCGGGGAATGGGAGATTGGAGAAAATTTTCCCGAGGCCAACTGCCCTTTTAGCTTTTGGGACCCCCCAAAAACCCTTAGTTTGTTTTTGGCCTTTAGGAGTTGGTGGAGTAAAAGGAAGGCTTTAGGGGTGGGTAATTGCTTTAAACCGAACCTTGGGTGGCCAAAATGCAGCGCCTTTTAGGTTAAGGGAATTGGGGAAAAACCTCCCTGGAGATGGGCAACCCTTCCCCAGAAGCGTTCCATTTAAAAACCCCAAAACCAAAATTTCTTGTTCTCCGAACCTTAGGCCCTGGTTTGGGTGAAGGAGAAAAAAAAACCCTGGTATTTTTGGGGGAAGGGCCTCGAAATGGCCGGGGCCCAAACAAAACGTAGGGTGGGCACTTTAGGGAAAAGCGCGAATGGGGAAAGGCAAAACCAAAGGTGCCCCAGGCGGGACACCACCCGGTGAGCAGTAGCCACTCTCCTCCCTAAGGCCCAGGGACGGAGGCAAATTAAGCCTTCCAACGGGGTAGTTGGGCAGCCATCGCCTACCCCCTTAGGCCTCGGCTTTGGGTGCCAACCCTAACCCCGGGGCCAAACCGGGATCCCCCTGGTATCGCGTTTACTAGACAGAAAGGGTTGAAATCGGCTTCCCACTTTGCCTCCCCTTCGTTTGGGTTGGGGCCCTGGTCTTATCCCGGGTAGGGCTGGGAAAGGTTTGGGGTTTAAAAAATTAAAGGAAAATTTTTTAGGGGGGAAAGGGGTTGCCAACTGAGCCGCGGTTTGGAAAGAACAGTTGATTTGGGGGAATTCAGGAGCCCTGGGTCAAGCATCGGTCTACCATGGCACCCCAGAGATCCCCTTAACCCAAAATTTGTCCTGCTTAAGCGGCCGAGGGAGCAAGGGAAATTCCGGCAAAACCTTGGAGGGTTGGGCCACAAAGGCGCAATGGACCGGCATTGGCAAGATTTGGGGTTTGGCCCGACCCGGGGGTTGCCAAGGAAAACCCCCCCTTTTAAACCAAAAGGTAGGGCCTCGGGCCCCCTTAAAGCAGTGGGCGGTGGGAAACCCCAAGGTTTTCGTTCCCGAGGCCCCGAAAGGCCCTAAGCCCGAGAAGGCCGGTCTCTAGGCCGTCTCCCTGGCCCGGCTTGGCTTGTGACGATCTTAGACCCCTGGGGGGCAGCCCTCCCTTCGGCTTGCATGGCCCGCGGTACCCCCCCAAAATTTTGCCTTTTCCTGGGAATCCAAGGGGCCTTGGGTTTGGACCCCTTTCCCAAACGGGGGGTTGTCTGGAGGGGCAAACGCTTTCGGTTTCCAAAACCAAGGGGTAAACCCAAAAGGGGCCTCTTTTGCTGGGAATGACAAACAGGATAAAGCCGCTGATCCTGCGCTCCTTGGGCAAGAAGCAAGTACCTAACCCCCAAACGAGTTCTTTCCCCCCGATCTTACAGAACTCCGGTTGACCGAAATTTTTTTTGAGGGGGCCTTGGGGGAAATTTTGGGGGGGAAAAGGGGGGGGTGTGGAAGGGGGGCTTGGAAAAAGAAAAGTTTGGGGGCCAAAAACAGTTTTCCCCAGGGGGGGAAAGGCCCCCTAAAACCTGGGGG
>NW_024381685.1:0-16268 GCF_016835505.1 Polypterus senegalus
GTAAAGCAAGGTGTAAACCTAAACTTTAAATTAAGTTCTTAGACAGGCTACCGCTGGCGTTCACATGCCCACAGGTAATGCGGGATACAAGTTTAATGAGAGGACGAGGATATAAACGAGAGTTTTGATCACTTTGTAACTAAGTTAAAATTGTAGGTGAAGGGGTGTGCTTATGCAAATTCCGAGAGACTGTGTTTGTGGGGATTGACAGTTAAAGGCGGGTGGGAAGTCACGCCATCATCACCCTCCCATTTACCTCAATTTTGCTCTGAACTGAATACGCGGCTAATCACACTGCCACCAAATACTCACAGAAAAATCCACAAGTTAATACACACCTGTCTCTAGAGTTTCTCCACACTGAATCCTCCAGGCACTACTTAAAAAGGTTACATTGACAATCGTGTTACGTTATTTTTAAAATCTTTCCTTTTCTTAGCACAAGCACAGCTGAGAAGCTTCGATGCATGTGCTCCATAACGCTAAAAATAATGCATTTAATCACACTTTGCATTACAAGCAAAGGGAGCTTTTGTCAATGCATGATTTCCTGGTACACGATTACATTGATCAGCGCACCCGATTCATTTTACCCTCGCACCACCTTAGTTTGAGAAGAAGTATGAAGAAAAATGAGGTTAACACAGAAAAACAGATCACCAATTCAAGCTTTATGAATAATCGATTAAGCCATCAATAATTGTTTTGGTAAAGCCATCCTCCTTCCATTTTATAATTTTTCGCCACTAGCCATGATTAAATGAACGGTAACAAAGTAAGAGAAAAGCGAGGGTGACTTATTTAGGCAGGAATATATATGACAGCAACACTCATGACAATGTCAATCATGTTACGTTATTATTAAAAAGGTTTCCTTTTCTTTTTCATTACTTCTTTAACACACTACTTCTCCGCTGCGCGTAGGGTATTTTGCTATATATATAATATATGAATTACCTCCAAAGAGCTGAGACTTTTGATATCATGAACGTGTGTACAAAAACTGGGGTCTCCTGCCCAGCAAAAGTCGAGCAGCCAGCGCTGCGTTGCATAGCTGTGCCGCCTTTGAGACGCTGACTGCGCTTCTGCCTTAAGTCAAAGTGAGCACTGTTTAATTTTTCTTCCTCCCCTGCGCTATAGCCCAGACAAGTGCAAACACGGGACCCCTTTTATACACCACGGCAAAATAATATTAAGGCGATTCACACTTTCTTTTGCACGTATAACGATTATGAGGTCCTCAGCTCGGATTATGAAGATACGCACAGGAGTGGAGGACTGACAGTGCCATCACAGCCGATTAATGGCGGGACGTCTCACCAGTCTACACAAGACCCACCGCGACTGTCCCCAAAAGCGATCATAACGCCAGCGAACACATCTCTCTATACTATATAAAAGAAAAGGCAACTTTCCTTTCTTTACACCTTTTTCCTTTGATCCCAAACCAAAGCCTTTCTCGCTTAACACTGCAGAGGACACAAAACTAATTTTCTTTAAATGCCGGTAAGGCACATTACCAGAGGCACAAATTTGAACGTTCACATAGAAAATGTAATTTCTATACCACAGCCGTCGTGTAGCGCCTTTCAAAAGGGATCTACTACCGAGAGATGATCCATATACATTTTAGCTGCTGTTAGTTACTTACCTGTTGTGTTACACAGTCTTTAAAATGTAGTTTACCATAACCACTCCAGTAGTGCTCAATGTACCTCCATCCATCCATTTTCTAACCCGCTGAATCCGAATACAGGGTCACGGGGGTCTGCTGGAGCCAATCCCAGCCAACACAGGGCACAAGGCAGGAACCAATCCTGGGCAGGGTGCCAACCCACCGCAGCTCAATGTACCTGTACTTCTTAAAACGCTAATGTTTTACTGTTTAATAACTTATAGACTATATTTTATTATTTTTCCCTTGCACTCAGTGACCAAAGCTATACACACACATATAGACACATACAAACATACACACAAGTATATGTATGTGTATATATATGTATATATGTATGTATATATATATATATACACACACACACACACACACACACACACACACACACACACACATACACACACATATATAATTTGTGTGTGTGTATGTATGTATGTGTGTATATATGATGTAGATAGGTATGTGTATATATATATATATATATATATGTGTATATGTGTGTGTGTGTGTGTGTGTGTGTGTGTGTGTGTGTATATATGACAGCAGCAATCCAAGCTGTGAGAAAACAGTAAAAAGGAGGCGTGTCAGACGTTGTGGTACATTTTCTGATGCAGCTAGACGAAAATAACTTTGTGATGCTGCCACCAAATACACAAAACAATTACTTTGACAATCATGTTACATTATTTTTAAAATGTTTCCTTTTCTTTTTCATAACTTCTTTAACACATGACATCGCTGCGAAGCGCGGCTATTTTGCTATATATATATCACAGCGACACTCATTAATAGTGACAAAACAATGACATTGACAATCATGTTACGTTATTTTTCAAAATGTTTCCTTTTCTTTCTCTTTCTTTCCTTAACACATTGCTTATCCGCTGCCAAGCGTGGGTATTTTGCTATATATATATATACTAGGCAAAATACCCAGGCACTGTAGAGCGTTAAATAATAATGAAAAAGGAAACATTTTGAAAATATCAGAAATGATTGTCAATGTAATGTTTTGTCACTGTTGTGAGTGATGAGTGTTGCTGTCATATATATATATATATATATATAGAGACACACACATATACATACATATATACACATACAAAAGTACATCTACATATATACTGTACATATACACACACATATATATATATATACTAGCAAAATACCAGCTTCCATGAGCAAGTAGTGTGTTAAAGAAGCAATGAAAAGGAAAGGAAACATTTTGAAAATAACGAACCTGATTGTCAATGTAATGTTTTGTCACTGTTGTGAGTGATGAGTAGTGTTGTCATATATATATATATATATATATATATATATATATACATATATATATATATATATATATATATATATATATTTACACACACACACACATAAACATATATACAGTGGTGTGAAAAACTATTTGCCCCCTTCCTGATTTCTTATTCTTTTGCATGTTTGTCACACAAAATGTTTCTGATCATCAAACACATTTAACCATTAGTCAAATATAACACAAGTAAATACAAAATGCAGTTTTTAAATAATGGTTTTTATTATTTAGGGAGAAAAAAAATCCAAACCTACATGGCCCTGTGTGCAAAAGTAATTGCCCCTTGTTAAAAAATAACCTAACTGTGGTGTATCACACCTGAGTTCAATTTCAGTAGCCACCCCCAGGCCTGATTACTGCCACACCTGTTTCAATCAAGAAATCACTTAAATAGGGCTGCCTGACACAGAGAAGTAGACCAAAAGCACCTCAAAAGCTAGACATCATGCCAAGATCCAAAGAAATTCAGGAACAAATGAGAACAGAAGTAATTGAAATCTATCAGTCTGGTAAAGGTTATAAAGCCATTTCTAAAGCTTTGGGACTCCAGCGAACCACAGTGAGAGCCATTATCCACAAATGGCAAAACATGGAACAGTGGTGAACCTTCCCAGGAGTGGCTGGCCGACCAAAATTACCCAAGAGCGCGAGAGACGACTCATCCGAGAGGTCACAAAGACCCCAGGACAACGCTCTCAAAGAACTGCAGGCCTCACTTGCCTCAATTAAGGTCAGTGTTCATGACTCCACCATAAGAAAGAGACTGGGCAAAACGGCCTGCATGGCAGATTTCCAAGACGCAAACCACTGTTAAGCAAAAGAACATTAGGGCTCGTCTCAGTTTTGCTAAGAAACATCTCAATGATTGGCAAGACTTTTGGGAAAATACCTTGTGGACTGATGAGACAAAAGTTGAACTTTTTGGAAGGCAAATGTCCGCTACATCTGGCGAAAAGGAACACAGCATTTCAGAAAAAGAACATCATACCAACAGTAAAATATGGTGGTGGTAGTGTGATGGTCTGGGGTTGTTTTGCTGCTTCAGGACCTGGAAGGCTTGCTGTGATAGATGGAACCATGAATTCTACTGTCTACCAAAAAATCCTGAAGGAGAATGTCCGCCATCTGTTCGTCATCAACTCAAGCTGAAGCGATCTTGGGTGCTGCAACAGGACAATGACCCAAAACACACCAGCAAATCCACCTCTGAATGGGAGAAGAAAAACAAAATGAAGACTTTGGAGTGGCCTAGTCAAAGTCCTGACCTGAATCCAATTGAAATGCTATGGCATGACCTTAAAAAGGCGGTTCATGCTAGAAAACCCTCAAATAAAGCTGAATTACAACAATTCAGCAAAGATGAGTGGGCCAAAATTCCTCCAGAGCGCTGTAAAAGACTCATTGCAAGTTATCGTGAAACGCTTGATTGCAGTTATTGCTGCTAAGGGTGGCCCAACCAGTTATTAGGTTCAGGGGCAATTACTTTTTCACACAGGGCCATGTAGGTTTGGATTTTTTTTTCTCCCTAAATAATAAAAACCATCATTTAAAAACTGCATTTTGTGTTTACTTGTGTTATATTTGACTAATGGCTAAACGTGTTTGATGATCATAAACATTTTGTGTGACAAACATGCAAAAGAATAAGAAATCAAGAAGGGGGCAAATAGTTTTTCACACCACTGTATATATATATACATATCTATACATATACACATATATACATACATATATATCTACATATATACACACACATATATACACACAAATACATATATATATATATATACATATATACACACACACATATATAAACATATATATACATATACATACATATCTACATATATACACACACAGCTATTTCAGATCAGTGCAATACGCTGTTTGTTAAAACGGTTGACTCCGCTCTTACGTGCAATAACAAATCAAATCATTCAGTTGTCTTTGCTCATATGTCATTTTACAGCTGGACGCCTGGCATCTTTTTTGGCCACAAGTTCGTTTCTGTTTGTGTGAGGTTCTGTGTTGTGGAGATTCTCAGGATGGATTGCAGGTGCTTATCAGTGAGGCGACTCCTGTGTGCTGTTTTGTTAGTCTTTATCACTGAGAAGAGCTTCTCACACAGATATGTGCTACCAAACATGCACAAGGTTCGAGCCGCATGTAGACGGACTTTTTGTTCATCAAAGTCACCAAAGCCGTGCAAACTCAGTGCGCAGCGCTCAGTTTATCAGCAAAGTGCGATTTGGGAACACCGTAGTGACGACTTGGTTTAACAGTACTTGGCAACAGGGAAAGTGGGGCAAGGTGAACTGGTGCATTTGTGTCTCCCATAAAAGCAGCTTCACTTGAAATCACTTTGTGATTGTGCACGGTTAAAACGTCCGCTGAAGTGTCAGATTCTTATTTAATTATGCTGTTTTCTGTATCTTCTGAATTGCATTCAGGTTACCCTGATGCAAGGCAGCTGAAGCGCTGCATTATGGGATCTGTAGTTTATTGTGTTACCAGCGCTTCATATACCCGGCTTTAATAACAATAATACAGTATATAAAATGATCTCGGGCCGGATATAATTACGCCGGGCGGATGTGGCCCGCCCTTGAGTTTGACACATATGGACTAAATAGAACTTGAAAAGATATGTTTTTCAAATGTGATCGCAATTCAGATAGAGTTGACGCAAGACTACAGCCTGCATGCCTCAATGAGTCATCCTCCCTCGCTCTTACTTTTTACCGCTCATCTAATGAATACACTGAGTATGGCTTTACCAAAACAATCATTGATGGCGAATAAAGTATCCATTATTCGAGTATGTAGAGCGGGATATATATATATACATATATACCCAGATCGCAGCGAGAAGTAGTGTGTTAAAAAAGGTAGAAAAAGAAAAGGGAACATTTTAAAAATAACGTAACATGACTGTCAATATACAGTATTTGTTTTGTGAGTGTTACTGAGTGTTGCTGTCATCAAGGATTTGATTATCATTATTTCTTTCAATCAGGTTCGATTTGTAGGATGTGTTGTGTTCAAGTTACATTCCGTGTTTGTCAATCGCTGTAAAGATGACAGGTTTCATTCATCGATTCGCTTCTTACTGCATCAATAAACAGCTCGCCTTCTTCTTTATCTGAGACCTGACACACTGCATGCACGGGTTTTTTTACACTGTCTTCCTTTAGCGGGACATTGACTTTTTCCACCGTGTGCTTTGTTTCCACAGTAGCTGCATTTATGAATATGCTTATCAGACGCTTCATATTTTTGCTGCCATTTCAATTGTGTAATTCGGTTTTGTTCAGCTCTTTGGAACTGTTGCTTTTATCTGTGCACGCGCCAGTTCACGTGAGCCACTCGTGTACTTGCATCGAAGGTTCCCAGCTGTGCTGGTGCCATCTCGTGCTATGTCCATAGCTGTATTTAATGTTACCTTAGTCCTGGCACTTAAAACTTTCTCTCGCAGTTTCGCTGAGTTTGTGTCAAACACCACCCTGACCATCTCATCTTCCTCTCCATAAGCACAGTCCTTCACCCGTGAATATTTACCCATGGCAGTTTGCTATTGGATTGCCGCTGACGGACGGCCTTATATGGGCAGGCACTAAATTACAAACGCCAGCGGCAGCCTGTCTATGAACTTAATTTAAAGTGTAGGTTTACATCGTGCTTTGTTTCAAGTAGCAGAACTCATGAATATGGTTGTATATGTCACTCGCCGCTTCTTATTGTTTCGCTGCCTTCTCAATTATATAATGCATGTTTTCTTAAGCGCTTTTGAGGTCTTCCTGGTTTTCTATGTACTGCGTGATTACGTGGAGGCGTGATGATGTCACACGAAACTCCGCCCCCACGTTGAAGCTCATCTCCATTACAGTAAATGGAGAAAAACTGCTTCCAGTTATGACCATTACGCGTAGAATTTCGATATAAAACCTGCCCAACTTTTGTAAGGAAGCTGTAAGGAATGAACCTGCCAAATTTCAGCCTTCCACCCACACGGGAAGTTGGAGAATTAGTGATGAGTCAGTGAGTGAGTCAGTGAGTGAGTGAGGGCTTTGCCTTTTATTAGTATATATATATATATATATATATATATATAATATATATAGATAGATAGATATGAGAACAACACTCATATCAATGACAAAACAATTACATTAACAATCATGTTACGTTATTTTTAAAATTTTTCCTTTTCTTTTCGTACCTTCTTTAACACACTACTTCTCCGCTGCGAAGCGCGGGTATTCTGCTAGTCTCATATATAATGAAATACTAAGTTTTTTGTGTGTGGCTGGTGTGGCAGTCTGATTGGTCAGTTTGGCTTTGGAGAAAGGTGCAGGAGTCACGCTGAGGGAGTTGGTTCAAGTATGCAAAGTATAAAAGCGGACAGGAGGCAAGAAAGGTGGCTCAAAAATAATGACAAAAGTCTCAGAAGCAGGCTTTACAAAATGTGCTTGAGACAGGGAGTGCTTGTCAAGAAAGGTTCAGGCATATGGAAAAACAAAGGAAAGGTGCTGAATGCACACACACAGCAAGAGAGCGCAAATACAGTGCAGTGAAAGGTATTTTCCCCCTTCCTGATTTATATTTTTTTGCATGTTTGTCACACTTAAATGTTTCAGATCATAAAACAAATTTAAATATTAAACAAAGATAAACCAAGTAAACATAAAATGCAGTTTTTAAGTGATGATTTTATTTATTAAGGGAAAAAAACTATTCAAACTACATGGCCCTATGTGAAAAAGTAATTGTCCCCTAAACCTAATAACTGGTTGTTCCACCCTTAGCTGCAACAACTGCAATCAACCATTTGCGATAACTGGCAATGAGTCTTTCACATCAATGTGATGGAATTTTGACCCACTCTTCTTTGCAGAATTGTTTCAATTCCACCACATTGGATGGTTTCTGAGCATGAACTGCTTTTTTTAAGGTCATGCTACAGCATTTCAATTGGAATCAAGTCCGGACTTTGACTAGGCCACTCCAAAATCTTCATTTTGTTTTTTTTTAAAGCCATTCAGTGGTGGACTTGATGGTGTGTTTTGGATCATTGTCCTTGCTATGCGGAACCCGCGCTTCTGCTTGAGGTCACGAACTGATGGCCGGACGTTCTCCTTCAGGATTTTTTGGTAGAGAGCAGAATTCATGGTTCCATCAATCACAGCAAGTCGTCCAGGTCTTGAAGCAGCAAAGCAGCCCCAGACCATCACACTACCACCAGTATGTTTGACTGTTGGTATATTCTTTTTATGAATTGCTGTGTTACTTTTAACGGTATGCAGATCTTCTAAAAAGTGTAATTTTTGTTTCATCAGTCCATAGAATTTTTTCTCAAAGGTCATGGGGATCATCAAGATGTTTTTGGTAAGATAGAGACAAGCCTTTATGTTCTTTTTGGTCAGCAGTGGTTTTTGACTTGGACATGCATGACAATCTCTTTCTTATGGCAGAGTCATGAACACTGACCTTAACTGAGGCAAGTGAGGCCTGCAGTTCTTTAGATGTTGTTCTACATTAAAATTTGTCTATGTAGGTTTTTACATTAAAAAAAATGTAAGTGGGCTATTCTTTTAATTAGTGTTTAGCAATGCATTCAAGCTTCAAGTTGCCGTGTTGATAATATGTTCAGGTTTGTTTCTCCTATGTTGTGCAGTTGGAAAATTATTGTTTTATTATTATTATTGTTACTGTTGTTATTGTTGGGAATATCTATGTTGTAGCCTATCTGTTACACACACAAATGTGAGCTATTAACATTTTGCAAAGTCTTCTTGTCTGTCATTGTTTCAGTAAAGCATCATTTGAGTGGAAGGTGGCATGGTGGTGCAACTGCTGCCACATAGGTCTTGTCTTCTTAGAGAGTAAAGAGTGGGGAGGGAGAGGGGCTGATAAAACCAGGACATGTTAAAGCACATTGGGGCATTCCTTTTGTGATTTTGAGCTATACAAAAAATACACTTGTTGTTGTAGTAGTAAGGAGGTCAGTGTTCATGTGCTACATCCTTGCTGTGTGGAGTTTGCTTCTTCTCACCATGTGTGTGTGGGTTTCCTCCCATAGTCCAAAGACATGCAGGTTAGATGGATTGGCATTGCTAAATTGTGTGTGTGTGTGTGTTCACCCTGTGAAACCCTATAGGGGTTGTTTCTGTCTTGCAACCTATGCTTCCTAGGATAGGCTCCAACTCCCCCGTTACCCTGCTCAAGATCAGGTAGATTTAGAAAATGGATGGATGGCTGGATTGTGTGCCCTATAGAGTTGTCACAAGAACTGTTACTTCACTACCAAGTTAATACCAAAGTTAATACACAGCTACAGTACATAGCTGTGGTAACCTACCTTGTGCTTTGAGATAATCTGACCTAATGAAATCATGTAGATTGAAAAAAGCTGCAGATCCAGAATAGATGCTTGTGGTACACAATATACATTGGGCAGGGGTGCCCAATACGTCGATCACGATTGACCAGTAGATCGGAAAGGTAGTGCAGGTAGATTGCGTTGCATTCAAAAAATTTTTTTTGTTAATGTTTGTCTATCATATATCCTCCCTATGGCATTTGCCACTTGATTGACATACAGGGCGGCCAGTCTGAGATCTCTTTTCCTCTAACACACTGGTCATCCTGCACACACGAATGATCAAACGCGCAAGCTACTGCAAAACTCTGGCTATCTAAGTGATCTAGTTAGACTTCCAATTTATATGAACTAAAGAAGGGATTTAAAAATATATATATAAATGGGATGGATGTGGAATTGGAAGAGGATTTTTTTTTTCTCAGAATGTCACAATCGAAGTGCATTTGTCTGATCTGTCAATCTAAGCATTGCTATTCCAAAGAAGGTAAATGTGGAAAGGCACTTTCGAACTGTTCATAAAAACTACGAAACAGACTTCCTTCCGAAAAGCAATTTGAGGAAGAGAAAGGAGAGGGAACTAAAATCGCAGTTAATCGGACAGCCGTCATTTTTCACTCGGCTGAATTCAAAAGCAAAGGCAGACACACCGAAGCATTGTAAGCTTTAATTTACAGCTGTAAGGAAAAGATAAAACCATGGTCAATATGATTAGCTCAGTTAATGCTTTCAAAAGAAAAATGCAACATATGTCCTCAAAGCTGCAGTGCCTTGATTTGGGAAACCTCCAAAACCTTGCATCAGAGCTGGAGACGCAATGGAAGGTGTCGCGAACTTGACAGCATACGCTACACAGAGCAGACTGAAGATTGTCTGTCAGATTTTGACAGACGGTTTGACGACTCCGCTTTATATATTCCGCCACTGACTTTATATAATCAGGTTTTGGTGTTATATATTCCGAAAATCATTATATTTTCCTGTTTGGCACCCCATATAAAGCATACTCAGTATATCTATCTATCTTTCTATCTGTCTGTCTGTCTGTAGGTAGATCATTTCAACCTGGTCATTTTAAAAGTACCTCGCAAGAAAATGTCTGGGCACCCCTGACATTGGGTCTCTGAAATACAATCACAACAACTAATGAAGAATTTTTTACCTGTTAAGCTAAGACTGAACCAACATTAAATGATGTCAGTGAGAGGCCCACCTATTTCCTAAGATGATTTATAAGAGTACTGTGGTCTATGGTGTCAAATGGTGCACTCAAGTCTAAGAGAACAAGAATAGATATATGATATAGCCTTTTTAACCAACAAATCATTTACTACTTTAACCAGTGCAGATACTTAGAATTAGAACAATCTAGACGAGAACAGGCCATTCAGCCCAACAAAGCTCGCCAGTCCTATCCACTTGCTTCCTCCAAGAAAACATCAAGTCGAGTTTTGAAAGTCCCTAACGTCTTACTGTCTACCACACTACTTGGTAGCTTATTCCAAGTGTCTATCGTTCTTGTGTAAAGAAAAACTTCCTAATGTTTGTGCGAAATTTACCCTTAACAAGTTTCCAACTGTGTCCCCGTGTTCTTGATGAGCTCATTTTAAAATACAAGTCTCGATCCACTGTACTAATTCCCTTCATAATTTTAAACACTTCAATCATGTCACCTCTTAATCTTCTTTTGCTTAAACTGTAAAGGCTCAGCTCTTTTAATCTTTCCTCATAATTCAACCCCTGTAGACCTGGAATCAGCCTAGTCGCTCTTCTCTGGACCTTTTCTAGTGCTGCTATGTCCTTTTTGTAGCCTGGAGACCAAAACTGCACACAGTACTCAAGATGAGGCCTCACCAGTGCATTATAAAGGTTGAGCATAACCTCCTTGGACTTGTACTCCACAGATCGTGCTATATAACCTAACATTCTGTTAGCCTTCTTAATGGCTTCTGAACACTGTTTGAAGTTGATAGCTTGGAGTCCACTATGACTCCTAAATCCTTCTCATAAGGTGTACTCTCGATTTTTCGACCGCCCATTGTGTATTCAAACCTAATATTTTTACTTCCTATGTGTAATACTTTACATTTACTGACATTAAATTTCATCTGCCACAAATCTGCCCAAGCCTGTATGCTATCCAAGTCCTTCTGTAATGATATAACGGATTCCAAATTATCTGCTAATCCACCTATCTTGGTATCATCTGCAAACTTAACCAGCTTGTTACTTATATTCCTATCTAAATCATTTATATATATTAAAAATAGCAGCGCCCTAGCACTGACCCCTGTGGAACACCACTCTTAACATCGGCCAGTTCTGATGAGGTTCCTCGCACCATCACCCTCTGCTTCCTGTGTCTGAGCCAATTCTGCACCCATCTAAAAACATCACCCTGAACTCCCACTTCTTTTAACTTGATGCCCAACCTCTCATGTGGCACCTTATCAAATGCTTTCTGAAAGTCCAGATAAATAATATCATAAGCTCCACTTTGATCGTATCCTTTTGTTGCCTCCTCATAGAATTCCAACATGTTAGTAAAACACGACCTCCCTCTTCTGAACCCATGCTGACTGTTCAGAATAACTCCTGTCCTTGTCATGTGTTGCTCAATCTTATCCTTAATAATTCCTTCCATTAATTTTCCTGTGATGCTTGTTAAGCTTACTGGCCTATAGTTGCTTGGATCTGCCCTGTCACCCTTTTTATATAATGGGATGATATTTGCCATTTTCCAGTCCTTTGGAATCTCTCCAGTGCACAGTGACTTCCTAAAAATATGTGTCATGGGTTTATATATGTACTCACTAGCCTCCTTAAGAACACGAGGATAAATATTATCTGGGCCTGGTGATTTGTTTGATTTCATCTTATTTAATCTGAGCAGCACTTCTCCCTCTACAATTTCCAAATCCCTCAGTACCTCCTTAGTAGTTGTTTACCTCTGGGAGGTTATCCACTTGCTCACTTGTAAACACCTCAGAAAAATGTAAGTTTAGGGCATCTGCTATTTCATTGTCTGTATCTTTTAATTCCCCTTTACTATTCCTGATGAACTTGACCTCCTCTTTAACTGTTCTTTTACTACTAAAATACTGAAAGAATCTCTTGGGGTGGTCTTTCGCCTTATCTGCTATATTCCTCTCCAACTGTCTTTTAGCCTCTCTGATATCCTTCTTAATGGTTGCCCTCATTTTCTCATACGCTACGGTTCTCTTTGCAGTCATTAGTCTTATATGCCTTATACAGCAGTTTTTACTTTGCAACTTCTTTTTTAAATCTTTATTAATCCATCGTGGAGTTTTTTTAGTTTCCTATTACTTCCAAATTTAGGTATGTATCTGTCCTGCATTACATGTAAAACATTTTTAAACCTGTTACACTGCTACACTGCCTCAAAACGAGCAAGAAGTTCTCCCAGTTCCTACCTTGATTGATTATCTGGGAGCGAGCTACCCAGAATTGTAAGGGGAAATAATTTGATTTGTGTTTTGTGTCTACAGTACAACAATCTATGTAAACACATTGTTAAAACAGAAAAGTTTTCATGTTTTAGTAATAAATGACAAAATGTAGACATTTGCTGTGTAATGTGTGAAGGCTGATGGCCCAATATCAAATAAACAAATTCACAAAACTATCAAGTATAATACGACAGCTTCCGTGGTGCTGTGGTTAGAACTGCCGACTTATATTCCGGAGGTTGTGAGTTTGAAACCAGCTCCCCGGCGAATTTACTGTTTTGAGTAGTGAGCTACTCTTATTTTAATATTATACAATAAAAACATACACTAGATTTGAATCTGTAACAGCTGGTGTAAATTTATAGCACTTGTAAAAGTCAGCGTTTTTTTCTTCCACTTTTATTCTGTCAGTCACGATACAACACCCACCCCCCGCCCCAGATCTGACGCGGTTACTTTTTATTTGAAACTGGGAATATTCTGTAGATGTGAGTGGTGTTTTCAAACAATAGAACTGGAAATTCTCTGATCTGGAGGGATAAAAGCTGACACACAAACGTTGTTGAATCTGCCTTCTTCGTATCTCACTGTCACTTGAATTTTTTTTTTTTATTCAGTTTTATTGAGTGTTCCTGTGCACACTGAATTAGTATGCGCCTTATGGTCCATGATGTCAAAGCTGCACTGACAAAAAACAGAGATATAGGTATATATGATATTTGGAATAATTTATTTTATAACCTGCATAGTACATTTCAGAAAACATTGTGGCACTGATGCAACATTATTCATATTCATTTGCATGCCTTCTTACGGTTGCAATCAGTAAAACTGTTTCCAAGCAACTAACCAAGAAGTCAGTTTGGCGCTATATGCAATCACCAAACTCAAATGTTAACAGTTCTCACACACCAAAGGACCGTCCTTACTAAATTTATGACGTGTAGCTGGTGTAATGTACACACTTCTCTGTACACTGTGGTTTCTATTACATTGAAGGGGCACCTGAAACTGACTGAGTTTGCTTTCCTGGGGGAAGCGGCGGTCTTAGAACAGAAGCTTGTCGATGTTGCATTCCCTTTTTTTTTTTTTCCTTCACCTTTCTTGTAAGATGCGACAACAAAGCTCCTCTGCAATGTGAGCAAAGAACACTCTTCTTTTCTCAGTGGACCCGTGCATGCCTTGTACAGTACATATGCGTTGATAAACGCCAGGTCAAACATATTGTAGCACACAGCAACTGGCCATCTGTGTGTTTCTGCTCGTGGGCCGTAACACTCAAAACTGAATAAAAAAAAATTTAAGTGACTGACATACCAAAATGACATGACACACCAGCATTTGTGTGTCAACTTTTATTCCTCCAGATCAGAGAATTTTCAGTTTCATTGTTTCAAAACACCACTCACATCTAGTTATTCCCAGTTTAAAATAAAAAACTAACAGCATCAGATCTGTGGTTGGGGTGTGGTTGTATTGTGATCGTGACTGAGAGAATAAAAGTGAGAAAAAAAAAACGCTAACTTTTACAAGTACTATAAATTTACACTGGCTTTTACAGACACAAATCAAATGTATGTTTTTATTGTATAATATTAACAATAAGAGCAGCTCACTACTCAAAACTTTAAATTTGTGAGACGCCCAGGATAGATCCTGCGGGCTTTTCATTACAAGTCAGCCGTTCTTAAACTCCAGCACTTCACTTTATGATAATCAAGGCTTGAGCTAGGCCCTTTCTGCGTTGGTGGGGGAGATGTTATAGCAGGCTGCTTGGGCTTATCAACACATTTACAATACAAAAGACACAGACGGGGATGTGTGAAGGGATTTAAGGTGGGCCAGATTTACAAGTTTTTTTGTGGGCTTTGGTAATTCTAGTGTTAAGAAATATAACAACTGCTTCAAAAATTTCACTATGAACTTTTAGGAGGTATTCCATTGAATGCGCTGGGTTTAAAAGAAGATGAATAGTTGAGAATAAAAGTGGTATTATAATTTATCATTATAGAGAAATAGGACTTCCTCTTAAGGCAGACTAGTTGTTATATTCAGTTGTTTTAGCCTTCAGTATTTCATAGTGGGTTATCGTTTTAGTTTTTCTTCTTTTACACTGAGCTATCCAGCATGTTCTCTTTAAATCGGACACTTTATATCTTCGAAGGTATAATAGTGTTGAAAGATTTCTTAACAGTAGAATCCCTGAAGCGTACAAAAAAATCATAATCCCGGGCCACCTTAAATTCCTTTGCACCTCTCCATTAGCGTCTTTTGTTTTGCAGATCTGTCAATCAGCACAATCAGCAAGCAGCCTGCTTTCCCATCCCCCCCATCGATGGAGCTGAAGCTGTCCAAGCTCATGTCTCCTTACTTGGGTGTGAGGTGCCTGGAGTTGTATAGGGTAAATAGTATATCATTATTTTGAATACATACATTTCATGTTTGTTGTTTGTCTACAATAATCTGTTTAAATGTAGAATGACAAGACATCCCAGGCAAGAAATGCTGAACACATACCTAAAACACAAAAATGTTCCATGTTATACTAATAATGACTTGCAGTGCATAATATGTGAAGACTTCAGTCCAAATATCAAGTAAATGTGCTCTTTCATTCAAGAGTATAACCAAACAAAAAAAAAAAAAACATTCAATTTACATGTTGCTATCAATGAGTTAAAAACCCAAGCTCAAATGTCTATCGACAGAATGTTGATATCTATTCTTGGATGGTGCATTCTTTATCTAAAATCAATGACCATCTCTTTAATTTTCTTCACATTTTTTTATAAGGAAATGTTTAGGGCACTTTTAGTAAAGTCTTCTACATTTCTGTCAAAATACTGATTGGATAGAGTGTCAGCCTTTAAGGCCCTCTTACCAGTGCCATGTCGTTTGAATATTTATTAAAGATGATGATGAAACCCAGCACTCCTTTGTATTTAAAGTGCATACCACAAAGACAACACGCAGCTCTGGGGCATTTCAGTTTTAAAGATTTGTGTGGTTGAAATGGTACTGGGTGCGATTTATAAGAAAAATGAAAAGCCAGAAGTTTTAAGTTTAGCTCAAGTCTTTTAACACTAGAATTGCCAGAGCCTACGAAAAAATAGCCCATCTTAAATCCGTGCGCATCTCTCCCTCAGCATCTTTTGTCCTGTAAATGTGCCAATAAGCAGCAAGCAGCATGGAGCCTACTATCCCATCCCCTCACAGTCACAGTTCAATTTGAAAAGCAGTTTCTCAGTGCTCAGTGATTATCTTCAAGGGTAAAAAGTACATCGATCATTTGGAATACATACAGTTCATATGTGTTCAGTGTCATCAACACTCTCTGTAAAAACGTTAACACAGAAAAATTTTTCATGAATCTATACTAATAAAAAAAGCCCTCACTCACTCACTCACTCATCACTAATT
>NW_024381686.1:0-33306 GCF_016835505.1 Polypterus senegalus
CATTTTAAACCCCCCCCCCCGGAAGAACCCCCCGTTTAAAATTTTTACCCCTTTAAACGGGTTTTTTCCCAAAAAACCACCCCTCCTTTTCCCGGGGGTTAAAAGGCAAGGGTTCCGGCCCGGAAAAAAAGAAAAAATGAAAAAATTAAGCGGGAAAAAAAGGGGGGCGGGGGAAAAAACGCATTACCCAAAAAGGAGCCAAACCCCTGGGGGGGGGCCGGGGGAAAAAGTGGGGGCTTAAAAATTCCCGGACTTTCCCAGAAAAACTCCTGATTTCCATTTTAACCCGGGTTTCGGGGAAGGGGCCCTGGGAAACCAAACCAAACTTAAAAAGCCCTCCCCCCCGTCCTGTTGGGTTGGCCGCCCAATTTGGACTTAAAGGTTGACCCGCCCCCCGGGTTGGGGTCTTGTCCACCTTAATACCCTGCTTCCCCGAAAAGGGGGCCCTTGCCACTTGGCGTGTTGGCAACAGGCCCATCTTCAATCCACCCCCAAACCCTGGCCCCAGGACAAATTTTTTTCCCGGGTTTAAGGGGGTTTTCGGTTGCACGTTTTTCCCTACACTATGAAACCGCCCCCCTCCCGAACCAGTGACCGATTTGGGTAGTCGGGGTTTCAGGTGGGGGACAAACTGAACAGGGCCCCGGGTTTTTTTCCCCCGGGGGTTTAAAAAAACGTCCCGGGGGGGAAACTTCCTCTGCAGCTAAAAGGGGCTAAAGGGCAGCGTGGGGCGGTGTTCTCAGCTGGGAGAGGTTAAAAGGAAAAAAAAAATCTGCTCCAGTTTTTACCGGTTTGAACCCGGGGGGCCCTTTTGGGTTTTTTTTTCCACCACTAGGAAACCCGACTCTCCCCTTCCTCCTTGGCCTGGGTGGAAAATGGCATAGCGTTCAATGGGTGGGCTTCCGAAACAAAGAAAAAATGACAAGAAAATTTCGAAAGGCTGAAATCAGTTAACTGGAAAAAAAGGGGGAAGGGGGAAAAAAGGCCCCTCTCTTTCCGTAAAGGGGGGGGGGCATTGGGGCCCTTTTTCCCGGGAAAGGGAACCGTGAGCATTCAGCACCTTTGAAAAGGGTTCCTGGACTTTCCCAGAAAAACTCCCCCCTTTTCCCCAACGGGGCCTTTGGGGGAATTAACCACCCTGGAAACTAAGCCTGCCCCCACTTTTCCCCTGTCCTGTTGGGTTGAGCACTTGCTCCCAAATTTGGACAAAGGTTGACCTTCAACCCCCTGGTTTTTAAAATGCCTACCTTCAATTTCCCCCTTTCCCGAAAAAGGGGCCTTAAGCCACTTGGGGTTAGGAACAACAGGGGCCCATTTAAACCCCCCCAACCCCCCCAGGAGAATGTTTCCCCGGTTTTAACGGGACCTGAAAAAGCGTGTCCACCCTATGGAAACCCTCCGGCACCTCCCGGGAAAAAGAGCCAGATTCTGGGTATACGGGGTTTTAGGTCGCGGGGGAAAATTCGGGGCAGGGCCCAAACTTTCCGTTTGTCCCCCGGCGTTTAAGGGGCAACGTCCCGTGGATGGGATAACTTCCCCCAAAAAAGGGGTAAAACGCGTGGGGCGTTCCCCAAACTGAGGGGATCCGTTAAAAAGGAGAAAAAAAAACCCCTTGGGTTTTTCCACCGGTTTGAAAGGGATTCTGTTGGGGAAAACCCCTAAATTAAACCCGACTCTACCCTTGTCTCCTTGGCCGGGGGGAAAATAAGTTCAAGGGGGCTTGGGGGAAAAAAGCGAAAGAAATGCAAGAAAATACGAAGGCTGAAATCGTTAACCGGGAAAAAAACCCCGATAAACGGAGAAATCCCCCGCTACCTTCCGTAAAAGGGGGGGGGGGGCAAAAAGGCTCCGTCGCCCGGGGCCCGGGGGCTGGAACCCGTGACACACAAAAAAGGCTTCCGGACTTTCCCAGAAAACTCGCCCCTTTTTTCCCGGTTTCCGGGGACCTTTGGGGTTTAGGCCCACACTAAAATCCCCCCTTTTCCTCGTCCCGTTGGGTTGACTTTCCCCGTTTGGTTAAAAAGGGGTTAGCCACCCTGGGGCAGCTTTGCCATTCAGGGGCACCTCTTCTCCCGAAAGGGCCTTGCCACTCAGGGGGGAAAAAACCCCAAAAACCCCCCCCCTTCCCCGGCAGGCCCCCGTTTTAAAGGACTTTTTAAAGGGGGCCCCCCCTGCCCGACTTCCCTTTTTTTTGGCCGGGTAAATGGGTGCCAAAAGGGCCCGGGTTTTTTGGGGGCGAAAGAAACGGGCTGGGAAAGGTTTCTTGGAAAGGGAAACGCGGGGGGGGGAAACTTGTCACCCGGGGGGGGGAAAGCTCCCGGGGTGTTTTTTGGGGAACCGGAATTTAGCAGAAGGGCCCCCACTTTTAAAAAACCCGCCCTTTTCCCCGGTTTGGGGGGTTTTTGCGTGTTAAGGTTCCGGAAAAACAAAAGGCCGAAAATTTTCCCCCTGTTGGGTTTTGGGCCCCGGGGTTGAAAAGAAAAAAAATCCCCCTTTTTTTTAAGGAAAACAGGGGCCCCTTTTCCCCAAAGGGGGGGAACCCTGGCCGGGGAAGCCGGCCCCAAACCCCCCCGCGGGGGACGGGGCCCCGGTTTGGGGACCTTTAAAGGGGTAACCCTCCAAACCCCCTGGGGTCCGCCAAGGGAAAAGTTCTTGGCGGGTTTTGGTGCGGGGGAAACTTCCCAGGGCCCGCTTTCCGGGGTTAAAAACCCCCCCTTTGGTGGGATAACCCTCTCATCCAAGGGCGCGGGGGGGGGGCCTAGCGAGGGGACCCTTAAAGGGGAAAAAAAACCCCAGTAAAAACTGGTTTAGGTTTTTAAACCCGGGGGCCTTCGGCCGAAACCCCCCTTACCGTTACCCGCCCCTTTGGGTGGGGAGGAAAAACCCCCTTGGCTTTCTTCCCGGAAACGCCCGGGGGCAAGAAGTTAAACTAAAATTTTTTTGGGAAAAAAAACCGTGGGAAAAGGGTTTGTACCTTCCCAAAAGGGGGCCAAACCCTTTGATGTGGGGTAAAAAGGCTTCCTCCCCACGGGGCCCCCCCGAAAATCCCCGTTTTACCGGGGGGCCTTTTTGTGGGGGTGATAACCACTACCTATGGAAAAAAAACCCCCCCCCCTTTTCCTTCCGTTTTGGTTCCTTTGGCTTAGGGAACCTTCGCCCCCCTTGGCTCTTTGTTCCCCCTTTAAACCCCCTTTTTAAGGGAGTTTTGCCCTCGGGGCAGGGGGCCCAAAAACGGGCCTTTATCCCCCAAGGGGGGCCCCCCGGGAAAAAATTTACCCCCTTTGAAAGGGCCCTTCACGGGTTTGTGACTTTAAAACCCCCCAAGGAAACCCCCCCCCTTTTCCCCGGGGGGGTTGGGTTTGGGGCGGGTTTTGGAGGGGAAAAAAACCAAAAAGGGGGAAGTTTGGCCCCGTTTTAGGGCGGTGGGATAACCCCCCAGAAAGGGGGCTAAAAAAGGGGGGGGCCCCCGGGGCTGGGGCCCTTAAGGGGGAAAAAAAAAAACTTCCCTAGAAGGTTTTTGGTTTGGGGCCCCCGGGGTGTTCCGGGTTTAAAATTGGAACGACATTGTTTTCCTTCCTATGGAAAACTGCCAATCCGGGCTTTCCGGGGAAACAAAAAAAATAAAAAAATTGAACAAAAAATTTCCGGAAAAACCCCTGAGGCCCGGAGGGGCCCTGCCCCTTGGGGGGGGAGGGAAAGGCCCCCGGGGACCCTTTCCCCCGGGGGCCCGAAAAGATTTTCCACCGGTTCCCCGGACTTTAAAAACCCGCGCCACTTTTTACCCTTTAACCCCCTTTGCGGGGAAACGGAATCACCTTTAAAAACCGGCAAATTTTCCCCGCCCGTTGGGGTTCCTTTCCGTTTGGAAAAAATTTGCCCCCCCTGGTGGATTTTGCCTAAAGGGGGCCCCTTTCCCCAAGCCCAAAATCCCCCGGGAAAGGGCCCAAAACCCCCAACCCCTTTTGGGGGAAGCCCCGGGTTTAACCCCCGGGGGTTTTCCCAAATTTTAAACCAAACCCCTTTTTAAAAAGGGGGTTTTTTTTGGCCTGGGTGGGAAAAAAAGGAAAAGCGAATGGCGGTTTCGGGGAAAAAGCTGAAAAAGAAAAAGGGAAAGGGGAAACGAAGGGAAAAAAGCCCGGGGATGAGGGGGGGGGAAAAATCCGCACCTTGGGGAGGGAGGCGGGTAACCCCTGGGGGCCGGTCAAACCGGGCTTCCCCGGCCCGGACTTTCCCGAAAATGCCCTTTTCCCCCGGGGGGGGCCTTTGTTCCCCCAAACACCTTTAAATGGGGGGTTTTCCTGCCTTTTGGGTTAGAGCCCGTTTGGGGTTACCTTCAGCCCCCCTGGTTCCCCCCAAAAATGCCTACCTTGGGCCCCTGAAAACCCCCAAAACCACCCCAAGTTAAAAAGAAGCCCACCCTTCCCCCCCCCGGGGAGGACGAAAGTTTTCCCCCTTTGAACCCGGGTTTTGGTACGGGGTGGTACAATTGGGCTTTCCCCGGGGGTCCCCGGGGGGGGGTTTAAACCCGCTTTAACCCCGGTCCCTTTTGGGGGGAAAAAGCCCCAAAACCCCCCGCCTAGGGGGTTTTAAGGGAACCGTACCGGATGGGTAACCCCCGCAAAGGGGAAAAAAAAAAAGGCAACCCCGGGGTTTACCCAGGGGGCCCGCGTTAAAAAAAAACAAACCTCCTGCTTTTCCCCCTTTAAAAGGACCTTCGGGGTTTGGGGAAACAAAAAAATGGGAAAAACCCCCTTTTTTTTCCCGGGGGGAAAAAAAGGGATAGCGAAGGCTGTCTTCCGGGGGAAAAGGAAAAAGCAAGAAAAAATTAAAATTAAAAGTTTTCCTTTGGGGGAAAAAAACGGGATAGGCAGAAAAAGGGGTCCCCCCAGGGAAAGGGGGCCAAAATCCCCCGTTTTAAGGGGCCCAAAATTTAAAAATTTAAACCCCCTAAAGGGCCCCCGGGACTTTCCCAAAAAAACCCGGGGTTTCACTTTCCAAGGACCCTTTAGGTGGGACCTAACCCACCAAAAAGCCCTCCGCCCCTTTTTGTGCCTGTTGGGGAGGGGCCTTTCCCAAATTTGGGTTAAAGGGGGCCCCCAAAACCCCCCCCGGGTTTTTCCACCCCGGTCCCCCTTTTAAAACCCAACCATCATTTAAGCAACAGGTGCCCCACTTAACCCCCCCAACCCCGGGGCCCGGGGGGGTTTTTCCCTTTGAACCGGGATTAGGGGGGGGCCCAAAATATGGAAACTAAGCTGGTCCATCCACTTTTCCGTCGTCCTGTTGGGTTGAGCACTTGCTCCAAGTTTGGACTTAAAAGGGATTGACCTTCAGCCACCCTGGTTCGGCAGTCTTAGTGCCTACCTTCAGGTGCACCCTGCTTCTCCCGAAAAGGGGAGCCTTAAGCCACTCGACGCGTCGTGTAAGCAACAGGGGCGCCCATCTTCAATCCACCCCAACCTCTGGCCCCAGGACAGAATGTTTCCACCCGGTTTGAACTGACGGACCTATGGAAACCAGACTCTACCCTTGTCTCCTTGGCCTGGGTGGAAAATGGCATAGCGTTCAATGGCTGGTCTTCCCGGGGAAACAAGCCGAAAGAAATGACAAGAAAGATTACGAAAGGCTGAAATCAGTTAATCTGCGGAAAAGCAAACGGCGATAGAGACGGAGAAAGGAGCTCCTCGCTACTCTTACCGTAAAGGGAGGGAGGCACAGAGACATCCGTGCGCACCTGTGGTGCGCGAAGCAGGCTGTGAACCGTGAGCATTCAGCACCTTAGAAAGGCTTCCTGGACTTTCCCAGAAAAACTCACGCCGCACTGTTTCCACCCGGGGACCTTTCGCGTGTGAGGCGAACATGATAACCACTACACTATGGAAACTAAGCCTGTCCGCCACTTTTCCCGTCGTCCTGTTGGGTTGAGCACTTGCTCCAAGTTTGGACTTAAAAGGGATTGACCTTCAGCCACCCTGGTTCGGCAGTCTTAGTGCCTACCTTCAGGTGCACCCTGCTTCTCCCGAAAAGGGGAGCCTTAAGCCACTGACGGTAAGCAACAGGGGCGCCCATCTTCAATCCACCCCAACCGCTGGCCCCAGGACAGAATGTTTCCACCCGGTTTCGAACCGGGGACCTTTCGCGTGTAAAGCGAACGTGATAACCACTACACTATGGAAACCTAGCTCCTGGCGCCTCCCGCCAGGGGGCCTGGTGAGCCAGATTCTGGGTAGTCTGGCGGTTTCAGGTCGCGGGGACAAACTCGGAGCAGGGCCGCAAGCTTTCCCGTTTGTCCCTGGCGACGTTGTAAGGGAAGCAACGTCCACGCTGGATGGGATAACTTCCTCTGCAGCTAAAGGAGCGCTAAGGAGCAGCGTGGGGCCGGTGTCATCTCCAACGCTGAGGGTAGCTCAGCGTTAAAGGAGGGAGAAAAAACAAATCTGCTCCAGTAAGACTGTTTCCACCAGGTTTCGAACCGGGGACCTTTCGCGTGTTAGGCGAACGTGATAACCACTACACTATGGAAACCAGACTCTACCCTTGTCTCCTTGGCCTGGGTGGAAAATGGCATAGCGTTCAATGGCTGGTCTTCCCGGGGAAACAAGCTGAAAGAAAAGACAAGAAAGATTACGAAAGGCTGAAATCAGTTAATCTGCGGAAAAGCAAGCGGCGATAGAGACGGAGAAAGGAGCTCCTCGCTACTCTTACCGTAAAGGGAGGGAGGCACAGAGACATCCGTGCGCACCTGTGGTGCGCAGCAGGCTGTGAACCGTGAGCATTCAGCACCTTAGAAAGGCTTCCTGGACTTTCCCAGAAAAACTCGCGCCACTGTTTCCACCCGGTTTCCAACCGGGGACCTTTCGCGTGTGAGGCGAACGTGATAACCACTACACTATGGAAACTAAGCCTGTCCGCCACTTTTCCCGTCGTCCTGTTGGGTTGAGCACTTGCTCCAAGTTTGGACTTAAAAGGGATTGACCTTCAGCCACCCTGGTTCGGCAGTCTTAGTGCCTACCTTCAGGTGCACTTCTCCCGAAAAGGGAGCCTTAAGCCACTCGGCGCGTGTAAGCAACAGGGCGCCCATCTTCAATCCACCCCAACCGCTGGCCCCAGGACAGAATGTTTCCACCGGTTTGAACCGGGGACCTTTCGCGTGTAAAGCGAGCGTGATAACCACTACACTATGATAACCACTACACTATGGAAACCAGACTCTACCCTTGTCTCCTTGGCCTGGGTGGAAAATGGCATAGCGTTCAATGGCTGGTCTTCCCGGGGAAACAAGCCGAAAGAAATGACAAGAAAGATTACGAAAGGCTGAAATCAGTTAATCTACACTATGGAAAAGACTCTACCCTTGCTCGATAGAGCCGGAGAAAGGAGCTCCTCGCTACTCTTACCGGAAACAAGGGAGGCACAGAGACATCCGGTGCGCACCTGTGAAAGGAGCTGCTCGCTACTCTTACCGTAAAGGGAGGGAGGCACATCCGTGCGCTGTGTGAAGCCGTGAAGTGAGCATTCAGCACCTTAGAAAGGCTTCCTGGACTTTCCCAGAAAAACTCACGCCGCACTGTTTCCACCCGAACCGGGGACCTTTCGCGTGTGAGGCGAACGTGATAACCACTACACTATGGAAACTAAGCCTGTCCGCCACTTTTCCCGTCGTCCTGTTGGGTTGAGCACTTGCTCCAAGTTTGGACTTAAAAGGGATTGACCTTCAGCCACCCTGGTTCGGCAGTCTTAGTGCCTACCTTCAGGTGCACCCTGCTTCTCCCGAAAAGGGAGCCTTAAGCCACTCGACGCGTGTCGTGTAAGCAACAGGGCCCATCTTCAATCCACCCCAACCGCTGGCCCCAGGACAGAATGTTTCCACCGGTTTGAACCGGGGACCTTCAGCGTGTAAAGCGAACGTGATAACCACTACACTATGGAAACCTAGCTCCTGGCGCCTCCCGCCAGGGGGCCTGGTGAGCCAGATTCTGGGTAGTACGGCGGTTTCAGGTCGCAGGGGACAAACTCGGAGCAGGGCCGCAAGCTTTCCCGTTTGTCCCTGGCGACGTTGTAAGGAAGCAACGTCCACGCTGGATGGGATAACTTCCTCTGCAGCTAAAGGAGCGCTAAGGAGCAGCGTGGGGCCGGTGTCATCTCCAACGCTGAGGGTAGCTCAGCGTTAAAGGAGGGAGAAAAAACAAATCTGCTCCAGTAAGACTGTTTCCACCCGGTTTCGAACCGGGGACCTTTCGCGTGTTAGGCGAACGTGATAACCACTACACTATGGAAACCAGACTCTACCCTTGCCTCCTTGGCCTGGGTGGAAAATGGCATAGCGTTCAATGGCTGGTCTTCCCGGGGAAACAAGCCGAAAGAAATGACAAGAAAGATTACGAAAGGCTGAAATCAGTTAATCTGCGGAAAAGCAAACGGCGATAGAGACGGAGAAAGGAGCTCCTCGCTACTCTTACCGTAAAGGGAGGGAGGCACAGAGACATCCGTGCGCACCTGTGGTGCGCGAAGCAGGCTGTGAACCGTGAGCATTCAGCACCTTAGAAAGGCTTCCTGGACTTTCCCAGAAAAACTCACGCCGCACTGTTTCCACCCGGTTTCGAACCGGGGACCTTTCGCGTGTGAGGCGAACATGATAACCACTACACTATGGAAACTAAGCCTGTCCGCCACTTTTCCCGTCGTCCTGTTGGGTTGAGCACTTGCTCCAAGTTTGGACTTAAAAGGGATTGACCTTCAGCCACCCTGGTTCGGCAGTCTTAGTGCCTACCTTCAGGTGCACCCTGCTTCTCCCGAAAAAGGGAGCCTTAAGCCACTCGACGTGTCGTGTAAGCAACAGGGGCGCCCATCTTCAATCCACCCCAACCGCTGGCCCCAGGACAGAATGTTTCCACCCGGTTTCGAACCGGGGACCTTTCGCGTGTAAAGCGAACGTGATAACCACTACACTATGGAAACCTAGCTCCTGGCG
Organism: Polypterus senegalus; assembly: GCF_016835505.1. Classification (NCBI taxonomy): domain Eukaryota; kingdom Metazoa; phylum Chordata; class Cladistia; order Polypteriformes; family Polypteridae; genus Polypterus; species Polypterus senegalus. The sequence goes on from NW_024381686.1 coordinate 8,972, forward strand.
CCTCCCGCCAGGGGGCCTGGTGAGCCAGATTCTGGGTAGTCCGGCGGTTTCAGGTCGCAGGGGACAAACTTCGAGCAGGGCGCGCAAGCTTTCCCGTTTGTCCCTGGCGGCGTTGTAAGGAAGCAACGTCCACGCTGGATGGGATAACTTCCTCTGCAGCTAAAGGAGCGCTAAGGAGCAGCGTGGGGCGGTGTCATCTCCAGCGCTGAGGGTAGCTCCAGCGTTAAAGGAGGGAGAAAAAACAAAACTGCTCCAGTAAGACTGTTTCCACCGGTTTGAACCGGGACCTTTCGCGTGTTAGGCGAACGTGATAACCACTACACTATGGAAACCAGACTCTACCCTTGTCTCCTTGGCCTGGGTGGAAAATGGCATAGCGTTCAATGGCTGGTCTTCCCGGGGAAACAAGCCGAAAGAAATGACAAGAAAGATTACGAAAGGCTGAAATCAGTTAATCTGCGGAAAAGCAAACGGCGATAGAGACGGAGAAAGGAGCTCCTCGCTACTCTTACCGTAAAGGGAGGGAGGCACAGAGACATCCGTGCGCACCTGTGGTGCGAAGCAGGCTGTGAACCGTGAGCATTCAGCACCTTAGAAAGGCTTCCTGGACTTTCCCAGAAAAACTCACGCGCCACTGTTTCCACCCGGTTTCGAACCGGGGACCTTTCGCGTGTGAGGCGAACGTGATAACCACTACACTATGGAAACTAAGCCTGTCCGCCACTTTTCCCGTCGTCCTGTTGGGTTGAGCACTTGCTCCAAGTTTGGACTTAAAAGGGATTGACCTTCAGCCACCCTGGTTCGGCAGTCTTAGTGCCTACCTTCAGGTGCACCCTGCTTCTCCCGAAAAGGGAGCCTTAAGCCACTCGACGTGTCGAGTAAGCAACAGGGGCGCCCATCTTCAATCCACCCCAACCGCTGGCCCCAGGACAGAATGTTTCCACCCGGTTTCGAACCGGGGACCTTTCCGTGTAAAGCGAGCGTGATAACCACTACACTATGGAAACCTAGCTCCTGGCCTCCCGCCAGGGGGCCTGGTGAGCCAGATTCTGGGTAGTACGGCGGTTTCAGGTCGCAGGGGACAAACTCGGAGCAGGGCCGCAAGCTTTCCCGTTTGTCCCTGGCGACGTTGTAAGGGAAGCAAGCGTCCACGCTGGATGGGATAACTTCCTCTGCAGCTAAAGGAGCGCTAAGGAGCAGCGTGGGGCCGGTGTCATCTCCAACGCTGAGGGGTAGCTCCGCGTTAAAGGAGGGAGAAAAAACAAATCTGCTCCAGTAAGACTGTTTCCACCCGGTTTGAACCGGGACCTTTCGCGTGTTAGGCGAACGTGATAACCACTACACTATGGAAACCAGACTCTACCCTTGTCTCCTTGGCCTGGGTGGAAAATGGCATAGCGTTCAATGGCTGGTCTTCCCGGGGAAACAAGCCGAAAGAAATGACAAGAAAGATTACGAAAGGCTGAAATCAGTTAATCTGCGGAAAAGCAAACGGCGATAGAGACGGAGAAAGGAGCTCCTCGCTACTCTTACCGTAAAGGGAGGGAGGCACAGAGACATCCGTGCGCACCTGTGGTGCGAAGCAGGCTGTGAACCGTGAGCATTCAGCACCTTAGAAAGGCTTCCTGGACTTTCCCAGAAAAACTCACGCCGTACTGTTTCCACCCGGTTTCGAACCGGGGACCTTTCGCGTGTGAGGAACGTGATAACCACTACACTATGGAAACTAAGCCTGTCCGCCACTTTTCCCGTCGTCCTGTTGGGTTGAGCACTTGCTCCAAGTTTGGACTTAAAAGGGATTGACCTTCAGCCACCCTGGTTCGGCAGTCTTAGTGCCTACCTTCAGGTGCACCCTGCTTCTCCCGAATAGGGGAGCCTTAAGCCACTCGACGTGTCGTGTAAGCAACAGGGGCGCCCATCTTCAATCCACCCCAACCACTGGCCCCAGGACAGAATGTTTCCACCCGGTTTCGAACCGGGGACCTTTCGCGTGTAAAGCGAACGTGATAACCACTACACTATGGAAACCTAGCTCCTGGCCTCCGCCAGGGGCCTGGTGAGCCAGATTCTGGGTAGTACGGCGGTTTCAGGTCGCAGGGGACAAACTCGGAGCAGGGCCGCAAGCTTTCCCGTTTGTCCCTGGCGGCGTTGTAAGGAAGCAACGTCCACGCTGGATGGGATAACTTCCTCTGCAGCTAAAGGAGCGCTAAGGAGCAGCGTGGGGCCGGTGTCATCTCCAACGCTGAGGGGTAGCTCCGCGTTAAAGGAGGGAGAAAAAACAAATCTGCTCCAGTAAGACTGTTTCCACCGGTTTGAACCGGGACCTTCGCGTGTTAGGCGAGCGTGATAACCACTACACTATGGAAACCAGACTCTACCCTTGTCTCCTTGGCCTGGGTGGAAAATGGCATAGCGTTCAATGGCTGGGCTTCCCGGGGGAAACAAGCGAAAGAAATGACAAGAAAGATTACGAAAGGCTGAAATCAGTTAATCTGCGGAAAAGCAAACGGCGATAGAGACGGAGAAAGGAGCTCCTCGCTACTCTTACCGTAAAGGGAGGGAGGCACAGAGACATCCGTGCGCACCTGTGGTGCGAAGCAGGCTGTGAACCGTGAGCATTCAGCACCTTAGAAAGGCTTCCTGGACTTTCCCAGAAAAACTCACGCCGCACTGTTTCCACCCGGTTTTGAACCGGGGACCTTTCGCGTGTGAGGCGAACGTGATAACCACTACACTATGGAAACTAAGCCTGTCCGCCACTTTTCCCGTCGTCCTGTTGGGTTGAGCACTTGCTCCAAGTTTGGACTTAAAAGGGATTGACCTTCAGCCACCCTGGTTCGGCAGTCTTAGTGCCTACCTTCAGGTGCACCCTGCTTCTCCCGAAAAGGGAGCCTTAAGCCACTCGGCGGTCGTGTAAGCAACAGGGCCCATCTTCAATCCACCCCAACCGCTGGCCCCAGGACAGAATGTTTCCACCGGTTTGAACCGGGGACCTTTCAGCGTGTAAAGCGAGCGTGATAACCACTACACTATGGAAACCTAGCTCCTGGCCTCCGCCAGGGGCCTGGTGAGCCAGATTCTGGGTAGTACGGCGGTTTCAGGTCGCAGGGGACAAACTCGGAGCAGGGCCGCAAGCTTTCCCGTTTGTCCCTGGCGACGTTGTAAGGGAAGCAACGTCCACGCTGGATGGGATAACTTCCTCTGCAGCTAAAGGAGCGCTAAGGAGCAGCGTGGGGCCGGTGTCATCTCCAACGCTGAGGGGTAGCTCCGCGTTAAAGGAGGGAGAAAAAACAAATCTGCTCCAGTAAGACTGTTTCCACCCGGTTTCGAACCGGGGACCTTCGCGTGTTAGGCGAGCGTGATAACCACTACACTATGGAAACCAGACTCTACCCTTGTCTCCTTGGCCTGGGTGGAAAATGGCATAGCGTTCAATGGCTGGTCTTCCCGGGGAAACAAGCTGAAAGAAATGACAAGAAAGATTACGAAAGGCTGAAATCAGTTAATCTGCGGAAAAGCAAACGGCGATAGAGCGGAGAAAGGAGCTCCTCGCTACTCTTACCGTAAAGGGAGGGAGGCACAGAGACATCCGTGCGCACCTGTGGTGCGCGAAGCAGGCTGTGAACCGTGAGCATTCAGCACCTTAGAAAGGCTTCCTGGACTTTCCCAGAAAAACTCACGCCGCACTGTTTCCACCCGGTTTCGAACCGGGGACCTTTCGCGTGTGAGGCGAACGTGATAACCACTACACTATGGAAACTAAGCCTGTCCGCCACTTTTCCCGTCGTCCTGTTGGGTTGAGCACTTGCTCCAAGTTTGGACTTAAAAGGGATTGACCTTCAGCCACCCTGGTTCGGCAGTCTTAGTGCCTACCTTCAGGTGCACCCTGCTTCTCCCGAAAAGGGAGCCTTAAGCCACTCGGCGTGTGTAAGCAACAGGCGCCCATCTTCAATCCACCCCAACCGCTGGCCCCAGGACAGAATGTTTCCACCCGGTTTGAACCGGGGACCTTTCAGCGTGTAAAGCGAGCGTGATAACCACTACACTATGGAAACCTAGCCCTTGCCTCCCTCCAGGGGCCTGGTGAGCCAGATTCTGGGTAGCGGCGGTTTCAGGTCGCAGGGGACAAACTCGAGCAGGGCCGCAAGCTTTCCCGATTGTCCCTGGCGGAAATCAGATGGGATAACTTCCTCTGCAGCTAAAGGAGCGCTAAGGAGCAGCGTGGGGCGGTGTCATCCAGCTGAGGGAGTTAAAGGAGGAGAAAAACTCTGCTCCTAAGACTACCGGTTTGAAGGGAGCGTGAGGCACAGAGACATCTATGGAAACCAGACTCTACCCTTGTCTCCTTGGCCTGTGGAAAATGGCATAGCGTTCAATGGCTGGTCTTCCGGGAAACCGAAAGAAATGAGAAAGATTACGAAAGGCTGAAATCAGTTAATCTGCGGAAAAAAGGCTAGAGGCGGAGAAAGGAGCTCCTCGACTTTCCCAGGCACAGAGACATCCGTGCGCACCTGTGGTGCGCCACTGAACCGTTTCAGCACCTTAGAAAGGCTTCCTGGACTTTCCCAGAAAAACTCACGCGGGACCCGGTTTGAACCGGGGTGTGAGGCGAACGTGATAACCACTACACTATGGAAACTAAGCCTGTCCGCCACTTTTCCCGTCGTCCTGTTGGGTTGAGCACTTGCTCCAAGTTTGGACTTAAAAGGGATTGACCTTCAGCCACCCTGGTTCGGCAGTCTTAGTGCCTACCTTCAGGTGCACCCTGCTTCTCCCGAAAAGGGAGCCTTAAGCCACTCGACGTGTAAGCAACAGGGGCGCCCATCTTCAATCCACCCCAACCGCTGGCCCCAGGACAGAATGTTTCCACCCGGTTTCGAACCGGGGACCTTTCAGCGTGTAAAGCGAGCGTGATAACCACTACACTATGGAAACCTAGCTCCTGGCGCCTCCCTCCAGGGGCCTGGTGAGCCAGATTCTGGGTAGTACGGCGGTTTCAGGTCGCAGGGGACAAACTCGGAGCAGGGCCGCAAGCTTTCCCGTTTGTCCCTGGCGACGTTGTAAGGGAAGCAACGTCCACGCTGGATGGGATAACTTCCTCTGCAGCTAAAGGAGCGCTAAGGAGCAGCGTGGGGCCGGTGTCATCTCCAACGCTGAGGGGTAGCTCCGCGTTAAAGGAGGGAGAAAAAACAAATCTGCTCCAGTAAGACTGTTTCCACCCGGTTTCGAACCGGGGACCTTTCGCGTGTTAGGCGAACGTGATAACCACTACACTATGGAAACCAGACTCTACCCTTGTCTCCTTGGCCTGGGTGGAAAATGGCATAGCGTTCAATGGCTGGTCTTCCCGGGGAAACAAGCGAAAGAAATGACAAGAAAGATTACGAAAGGCTGAAATCAGTTAATCTGCGGAAAAGCAAACGGCGATAGAGACGGAGAAAGGAGCTCCTCGCTACTCTTACCGTAAAGGGAGGGAGGCACAGAGACATCCGTGCGCACCTGTGGTGCGCGAAGCAGGCTGTGAACCGTGAGCATTCAGCACCTTAGAAAGGCTTCCTGGACTTTCCCAGAAAAACTCACGCGCCACTGTTTCCACCCGGGGACCTTTCGCGTGTGAGGCGAACGTGATAACCACTACACTATGGAAACTAAGCCTGTCCGCCACTTTTCCCGTCGTCCTGTTGGGTTGAGCACTTGCTCCAAGTTTGGACTTAAAAGGGATTGACCTTCAGCCACCCTGGTTCGGCAGTCTTAGTGCCTACCTTCAGGTGCACCCTGCTTCTCCCGAAAAGGGAGCCTTAAGCCACTCGGCGTGTAAGCAACAGGGGCGCCCATCTTCAATCCACCCCAACCGCTGGCCCCAGGACAGAATGTTTCCACCCGGTTTCGAACCGGGGACCTTTCAGCGTGTAAAGCGAGCGTGATAACCACTACACTATGGAAACCTAGCCCTGGCCTCCCGCCAGGGGCCTGGTGAGCCAGATTCTGGGTAGTCGGCGGTTTCAGGTCGCAGGGGACAAACTTCGAGCAGGGCCGCAAGCTTTCCCGTTTGTCCCTGGCGACGTTGTAAGGAAGCAACGTCCACGCTGGTTGGGATAACTTCCTCTGCAGCTTAAGGAGCAGCGTGGGGCCGGTGTCATCTCCAACGCTGAGGGGTAGCTCCGCGTTAAAGGAGGGAGAAAAAACAAATCTGCTCCAGTAAGACTGTTTCCACCCGGTTTCGAACCGGGACCTTTCGCGTGTTAAGCGAACGTGATAACCACTACACTATGGAAACCAGACTCTAGCCTTGTCTCCTTGGCCTGGGTGGAAAATGGCATAGCGTTCAATGGCTGGTCTTCCCGGGGAAACAAGCCGAAAGAAATGACAAGAAAGATTACGAAAGGCTGAAATCAGTTAATCTGCGGAAAAGCAAACGGCGATAGAGACGGAGAAAGGAGCTCCTCGCTACTCTTACCGTAAAGGGAGGGAGGCACAGAGACATCCGTGCGCACCTGTGGTGCGCGAAGCAGGCTGTGAACCGTGAGCATTCAGCACCTTAGAAAGGCTTCCTGGACTTTCCCAGAAAAACTCACGCGCCACTGTTTCCACCCGGTTTCGAACCGGGGACCTTTCGCGTGTGAGGCGACGTGATAACCACTACACTATGGAAACTAAGCCTGTCCGCCACTTTTCCCGTCGTCCTGTTGGGTTGAGCACTTGCTCCAAGTTTGGACTTAAAAGGGATTGACCTTCAGCCACCCTGGTTCGGCAGTCTTAGTGCCTACCTTCAGGTGCACCCTGCTTCTCCCGAAAAGGGGAGCCTTAAGCCACTCGACGTGTAAGCAACAGGGGCGCCCATCTTCAATCCACCCCAACCGCTGGCCCCAGGACAGAATGTTTCCACCCGGTTTTCGAACCGGGGACCTTTCGCGTGTAAAGCGAACGTGATAACCACTACACTATGGAAACCTAGCCCTGGCCTCCCCAGGGGCCTGGTGAGCCAGATTCTGGGTAGTACGGCGGTTTCAGGTCGCAGGGGACAAACTCGGAGCAGGGCAGCAAGCTTTCCCGTTTGTCCCTGGCGGCGTTGTAAGGAAGCAACGTCCACGCTGGATGGGATAACTTCCTCTGCAGCTAAAGGAGCGCTAAGGAGCAGCGTGGGGCCGGTGTCATCTCCAACGCTGAGGGGTAGCTCCGCGTTAAAGGAGGGAGAAAAAACAAATCTGCTCCAGTAAGACTGTTTCCACCCGGTTTGAACCCGGGACCTTTCGCGTGTTAGGCGACGTGATAACCACTACACTATGGAAACCAGACTCTACCCTTGTCTCCTTGGCCTGGGTGGAAAATGGCATAGCGTTCAATGGCTGGTCTTCCGGGAAACAAGCGAAAGAAATGACAAGAAAGATTACGAAAGGCTGAAATCAGTTAATCTGCGGAAAAGCAAACGGCGATAGAGACGGAGAAAGGAGCTCCTCGCTACTCTTACCGTAAAGGGAGGGAGGCACAGAGACATCCGTGCGCACCTGTGGTGCGAAGCAGGCTGTGAACCGTGAGCATTCAGCACCTTAGAAAGGCTTCCTGGACTTTCCCAGAAAAACTCACGCGCCACTGTTTCCACCCGGGGACCTTTCGCGTGTGAGGCGAACGTGATAACCACTACACTATGGAAACTAAGCCTGTCCGCCACTTTTCCCGTCGTCCTGTTGGGTTGAGCACTTGCTCCAAGTTTGGACTTAAAAGGGATTGACCTTCAGCCACCCTGGTTCGGCAGTCTTAGTGCCTACCTTCAGGTGCACCCTGCTTCTCCCGAAAAGGGAGCCTTAAGCCACTCGACGTGTAAGCAACAGGGGCGCCCATCTTCAATCCACCCCAACCGCTGGCCCCAGGACAGAATGTTTCCACCCGGTTTCGAACCGGGGACCCATAAAGCTTAAGCGAGCGTGATAACCACTACACTATGGAAACCTAGCTCCTGGCCCTCCGCCAGGGGCCTGGTGAGCCAGATTCTGGGTAGTACGGCGGTTTCAGGTCGCAGGGGACAAACTCGGAGCAGGGCCGCAAGCTTTCCCGTTTGTCCCTGGCGACGTTGTCCACGCTGGATGGGATAACTTCCTCTGCAGCTAAAGGAGCGCTAAGGAGCAGCGTGGGGCCGGTGTCATCTCCAACGCTGAGGGGTAGCTCCGCGTTAAAGGAGGGAGAAAAAACAAATCTGCTCCAGTAAGACTGTTTCCACCCGGTTTCGAACCGGGGACCTTTCGCGTGTTAGGCGAACGTGATAACCACTACACTATGGAAACCAGACTCTACCCTTGTCTCCTTGGCCTGGGTGGAAAATGGCATAGCGTTCAATGGCTGGTCTTCCCGGGGAAACAAGCGAAAGAAATGACAAGAAAGATTACGAAGGCTGAAATCAGTTAATCTGCGGAAAAGCAAACGGCGATAGAGACGGAGAAAGGAGCTCCTCGCTACTCTTACCGTAAAGGGAGGGAGGCACAGAGACATCCGTGCGCACCTGTGGTGCGCGAAGCAGGCTGTGAACCGTGAGCATTCAGCACCTTAGAAAGGCTTCCTGGACTTTCCCAGAAAAACTCACGCCGCCACTGTTTCCACCCGGGGACCTTTGTTCGTGAGGGCAACGTGATAACCACTACACTATGGAAACTAAGCCTGTCCGCCACTTTTCCCGTCGTCCTGTTGGGTTGAGCACTTGCTCCAAGTTTGGACTTAAAGGGATTGACCTTCAGCCACCCTGGTTCGGCAGTCTTAGTGCCTACCTTCAGGTGCACCCTGCTTCTCCCGAAAAGGGGAGCCTTAAGCCACTCGACGTGTAAGCAACAGGGGCGCCCATCTTCAATCCACCCCAACCGCTGGCCCCAGGACAGAATGTTTCCACCCGGTTTCGAACCGGGGACCTTTCGCGTGTAAAGCGAACGTGATAACCACTACACTATGGAAACCTAGCTCCTGGCGCCTCCCGCCAGGGGGCCTGGTGAGCCAGATTCTGGGTAGTACGGCGGTTTCAGGTCGCAGGGGACAAACTTCGAGCAGGGCCGCAAGCTTTCCCGTTTGTCCCTGGCGGCGTTGTAAGGAAGCAACGTCCACGCTGGATGGGATAACTTCCTCTGCAGCTAAAGGGCGCTAAGGAGCAGCGTGGGGCCGGTGTCATCTCCAACGCTGAGGGGTAGCTCCGCGTTAAAGGAGGGAGAAAAAACAAAACTGCTCCAGTAAGACTTTTTCCACCCGGTTTCGAACCGGGGACCTTTCGCGTGTTAGCGAACGTGATAACCACTACACTATGGAAACCAGACTCTACCCTTGTCTCCTTGGCCTGGGTGGAAAATGGCATAGCGTTCAATGGCTGGTCTTCCCGGGGAAACAAGCGAAAGAAATGACAAGAAAGATTACGAAAGGCTGAAATCAGTTAATCTGCGGAAAAGCAAACGGCGATAGAGACGGAGAAAGGAGCTCCTCGCTACTCTTACCGTAAAGGGAGGGAGGCACAGAGACATCCGTGCGCACCTGTGGTGCGCTTGAAGGCTGTGAACCGTGAGCATTCAGCACCTTAGAAAGGCTTCCTGGACTTTCCCAGAAAAACTCACGCGCCACTGTTTCCACCCGGTTTCGAACCGGGGACCTTTCGCGTGTGAGGCGTAACGTGATAACCACTACACTATGGAAACTAAGCCTGTCCGCCACTTTTCCCGTCGTCCTGTTGGGTTGAGCACTTGCTCCAAGTTTGGACTTAAAAGGGATTGACCTTCAGCCACCCTGGTTCGGCAGTCTTAGTGCCTACCTTCAGGTGCACCCTGCTTCTCCCGAAAAGGGGCGCCTTAAGCCACTCGACGTGTAAGCAACAGGGGCGCCCATCTTCAATCCACCCCAACCGCTGGCCCCAGGACAGAATGTTTCCACCCGGTTTTCGAACCGGGGACCTTTCAGCGTGTAAAGCAAACGTGATAACCACTACACTATGGAAACCTAGCTCCTGGCCTCCGCCAGGGGCCTGGTGAGCCAGATTCTGGGTAGTGCGGCGGTTTCAGGTCGCAGGGGACAAACTCGGAGCAGGGCCGCAAGCTTTCCCGTTTGTCCCTGGCGACGTTGTAAGGGAAGCAACGTCCACGCTGGATGGGATAACTTCCTCTGCAGCTAAAGGAGCGCTAAGGAGCAGCGTGGGGCCGGTGTCATCTCCAACGCTGAGGGGTAGCTCCGCGTTAAAGGAGGGAGAAAAAACAAATCTGCTCCAGTAAGACTGTTTCCACCCGGTTTCGAACCGGGGACCTTTCAGCGTGTTAGGCGAGCGTGATAACCACTACACTATGGAAACCAGACTCTACCCTTGTCTCCTTGGCCTGGGTGGAAAATGGCATAGCGTTCAATGGCTGGGCTTCCCGGGGAAACAAGCCGAAAGAAATGACAAGAAAGATTACGAAAGGCTGAAATCAGTTAATCTGCGGAAAAGCAAACGGCGATAGAGACGGAGAAAGGAGCTCCTCGCTACTCTTACCGTAAAGGGAGGGAGGCACAGAGACATCCGTGCGCACCTGTGGTGCGCGAAGCAGGCTGTGAACCGTGAGCATTCAGCACCTTAGAAAGGCTTCCTGGACTTTCCCAGAAAAACTCACGCGCCACTGTTTCCACCCGGTTTCGAACCGGGGACCTTTCGCGTGTGAGGCGAACGTGATAACCACTACACTATGGAAACTAAGCCTGTCCGCCACTTTTCCCGTCGTCCTGTTGGGTTGAGCACTTGCTCCAAGTTTGGACTTAAAAGGGATTGACCTTCAGCCACCCTGGTTCGGCAGTCTTAGTGCCTACCTTCAGGTGCACCCTGCTTCTCCCGAAAGGGGAGCCTTAAGCCACTCGACGCGTCGTGTAAGCAACAGGGGCGCCCATCTTCAATCCACCCCAACCGCTGGCCCCAGGACAGAATGTTTCCACCGGTTTGAACCAACCGGGACCTTAGCCCTGGCCTCCCTCCAGGGGTGGTAAGCCAGCGTGATAACCACTACACTATGGAAACCAGACTCTACCCTTGTCTCCTTGGCCTGCTCCAGGTGGAAAATGGCATAGCGTTCAATGGCTGGTCTTCCTGGGTGGAAAATGGCATAGGAAACAAGCGAAAGAAATGACAAGAAAGATTACGAAAGGCTGAAATCAGTTAATCTGCGGAAAAGCAAACGGCGATAGAGACGGAGAAAGGAGCTCCTCGCTACTCTTACCGTAAAGGGAGGGAGGCACAGAGACATCCGTGCGCACCTGTGGTGCGCGAAGCAGGCTGTGAACCGTGAGCATTCAGCACCTTAGAAAGGCTTCCTGGACTTTCCCAGAAAAACTCCACGCGCCACTGTTTCCACCCGTTTGAACCGGGGACCTTTGTGTGAGGCGAACGTGATAACCACTACACTATGGAAACTAAGCCTGTCCGCCACTTTTCCCGTCGTCCTGTTGGGTTGAGCACTTGCTCCAAGTTTGGACTTAAAAGGGATTGACCTTCAGCCACCCTGGTTCGGCAGTCTTAGTGCCTACCTTCAGGTGCACCCTGCTTCTCCCGAAAAGGGAGCCTTAAGCCACTCGGCGCATCGTGTAAGCAACAGGGGCGCCCATCTTCAATCCACCCCAACCGCAGGCCCCAGGACAGAATGTTTCCACCCGGTTTCGAACCGGGGACCTTTCGCGTGTAAAGCGAACGTGATAACCTCGACACTATGGAAACCTAGCTCCTGCGCTCCCGCCAGGGGCCTGGTGAGCCAGATTCTGGGTAGTACGGCGGTTTCAGGTCGCAGGGGACAAACTCGGAGCAGGGCCGCAAGCTTTCCCGTTTGTCCCTGGCGACGTTGTAAGGGAAGCAACGTCCACGCTGGATGGGATAACTTCCTCTGCAGCTAAAGGAGCGCTAAGGAGCAGCGTGGGGCCGGTGTCATCTCCAACGCTGAGGGGTAGCTCAGCGTTAAAGGAGGAGAAAAACAAATCTGCTCCAGTAAGACTGTTTCCACCCGGTTTGAACCGGGGACCTTTCGCGTGTTAGGCTTAACGTGATAACCACTACACTATGGAAACCAGACTCTACCCTTGTCTCCTTGGCCTGGGTGGAAAATGGCATAGCGTTCAATGGCTGGTCTTTCCCGGGAAACAAGCGAAAGAAATGACAAGAAAGATTACGAAAGGCTGAAATCAGTTAATCTGCGGAAAAGCAAGCGGCGATAGAGGACGGAGAAAGGAGCTCCTCGCTACTCTTACCGTAAAGGGAGGGAGGCACAGAGACATCCGTGCGCACCTGTGGTGCTGAAGCAGGCTGTGAACCGTGAGCATTCAGCACCTTAGAAAGGCTTCCTGGACTTTCCCAGAAAAACTCACGCCGTACTGTTTCCACCCGGTTTCGAACCGGGGACCTTTCGCGTGTGAGGCTTAACGTGATAACCACTACACTATGGAAACTAAGCCTGTCCGCCACTTTTCCCGTCGTCCTGTTGGGTTGAGCACTTGCTCCAAGTTTGGACTTAAAAGGGATTGACCTTCAGCCACCCTGGTTCGGCAGTCTTAGTGCCTACCTTCAGGTGCACCCTGCTTCTCCCGAAAGGGAGCCTTAAGCCACTCGGCGTGCGTGTAAGCAACAGAGCGCCCATCTTCAATCCACCCCAACCGCTGGCCCCAGGACAGAATGTTTCCACCGGTTTGAACCGGGACCTTTCGCGTGTAAAGCGAGCGTGATAACCACTACACTATGGAAACCTAGCTCCTGGCCTCCGCCAGGGGCCTGGTGAGCCAGATTCTGGGTAGTACGGCGGTTTCAGGTCGCAGGGGACAAACTTCGAGCAGGGCCGCAAGCTTTCCCGTTTGTCCCTGGCGGCGTTGTAAGGAAGCAACGTCCACGCTGGTTGGGATAACTTCCTCTGCAGCTTAAGGAGCAGCGTGGGGCCGGTGTCATCTCCAACGCTGAGGGGTAGCTCCGCGTTAAAGGAGGGAGAAAAAACAAATCTGCTCCAGTAAGACTGTTTCCACCCGGTTTGAACCGGGACCTTTCGCGTGTAAAGCGACCGTGATAACCACTACACTATGGAAACCAGACTCTACCCTTGTCTCCTTGGCCTGGGTGGAAAATGGCATAGCGTTCAATGGCTGGTCTTCCGGGAAACAAGCGAAAGAAATGACAAGAAAGATTACGAAAGGCTGAAATCAGTTAATCTGCGGAAAAGCAAACGGCGATAGAGACGGAGAAAGGAGCTCCTCGCTACTCTTACCGTAAAGGGAGGGAGGCACAGAGACATCCGTGCGCACCTGTGGTGCGCGAAGCAGGCTGTGAACCGTGAGCATTCAGCACCTTAGAAAGGCTTCCTGGACTTTCCCAGAAAAACTCACGCGCCACTGTTTCCACCCGGGGACCTTTCGCGTGTGGCGAACGTGATAACCACTACACTATGGAAACTAAGCCTGTCCGCCACTTTTCCCGTCGTCCTGTTGGGTTGAGCACTTGCTCCAAGTTTGGACTTAAAAGGGATTGACCTTCAGCCACCCTGGTTCGGCAGTCTTAGTGCCTACCTTCAGGTGCACCCTGCTTCTCCCGAAAAGGGAGCCTTAAGCCACTCGGCGTGTAAGCAACAGGGCGCCATCTTCAATCCACCCCAACCGCTGGCCCCAGGACAGAATGTTTCCACCGGTTTGAACCGGGGACCTTTCAGCGTGTAAAGCGAGCGTGATAACCACTACACTATGGAAACCTAGCTCCTGGCCAGGGGCCTGGTGAGCCAGATTCTGGGTAGTCGGCGGTTTCAGGTCGCAGGGGACAAACTTCGAGCAGGGCCGCAAGCTTTCCCGTTTGTCCCTGCGGCGTTGTAAACAACGGACTGGATGGGATAACTTCCTCTGCAGCTAAAGGAGCGCTAAGGAGCAGCGTGGGGCGGTGTCATCTCCAGCGCTGAGGGTAGCTCAGCGTTAAAGGAGGGAGAAAAACAAATCTGCTCCAGTAAGACTGTTTCCACGGTTTGAACCGGGGACCTTTCGCGAAGGCGACCGTGATAACCACTACACTATGGAAACCAGACTCTACCCTTGTCTCCTTGGCCTGGGTGGAAAATGGCATAGCGTTCAATGGCTGGTCTTCCGGGAAACAAGCGAAAGAAATGACAAGAAAGATTACGAAAGGCTGAAATCAGTTAATCTGCGGAAAAGCAAACGGCGATAGGGAGAAAGGAGCTCCTCGCTACTCTTACCGTAAAGGGAGGGAGGCACAGAGACATCCGTGCGCACCTGTGGTGCGCGAAGCAGGCTGTGAACCGTGAGCATTCAGCACCTTAGAAAGGCTTCCTGGACTTTCCCAGAAAAACTCACGCCGCACTGTTTCCACCAACCGGGGACCTTTCGCGTGTGAGGCGAACGTGATAACCACTACACTATGGAAACTAAGCCTGTCCGCCACTTTTCCCGTCGTCCTGTTGGGTTGAGCACTTGCTCCAAGTTTGGACTTAAAAGGGATTGACCTTCAGCCACCCTGGTTCGGCAGTCTTAGTGCCTACCTTCAGGTGCACCCTGCTTCTCCCGAAAAGGGAGCCTTAAGCCACTCGGCGTGTAAGCAACAGGCCCATCTTCAATCCACCCCAACCGCTGGCCCCAGGACAGAATGTTTCCAACCGGTTTCGAACCGGGGACCTTTCGCGTGTAAAGCGAACGTGATAACCACTACACTATGGAAACCTAGCTCCTGCCCTCCGCCAGGGGCCTGGTGAGCCAGATTCTGGGTAGTCGGCGGTTTCAGGTCGCAGGGGACAAACTTCGAGCAGGGCCGCAAGCTTTCCCGTTTGTCCCTGGCGGCGTTGTAAGGAAGCAACGTCCACGCTGGATGGGATAACTTCCTCTGCAGCTAAAGGAGGCTAAGGAGCAGCGTGGGGCGGTGTCATCTCCAGCGCTGAGGGTAGCTCAGCGTTAAAGGAGGGAGAAAAACAAATCTGCTCCAGTAAGACTGTTTCCACCGGTTTGAACCGGGGACCTTTGCGTGTTAGGCGAACGTGATAACCACTACACTATGGAAACCAGACTCTACCCTTGTCTCCTTGGCCTGGGTGGAAAATGGCATAGCGTTCAATGGCTGGTCTTCCCGGAAACAAGCGAAAGAAATGACAAGAAAGATTACGAAAGGCTGAAATCAGTTAATCTGCGGAAAAGCAACGGCGATAGAGGCGGAGAAAGGAGCTCCTCGCTACTCTTACCGTAAAGGGAGGGAGGCACAGAGACATCCGTGCGCACCTGTGGTGCGCGAAGCAGGCTGTGAACCGTGAGCATTCAGCACCTTAGAAAGGCTTCCTGGACTTTCCCAGAAAAACTCGCAGCGCCACTGTTTCCACCCGGTTTGAACCGGGGACCTTTCGCGTGTGAGGCGAGCGTGATAACCACTACACTATGGAAACTAAGCCTGTCCGCCACTTTTCCCGTCGTCCTGTTGGGTTGAGCACTTGCTCCAAGTTTGGACTTAAAAGGGATTGACCTTCAGCCACCCTGGTTCGGCAGTCTTAGTGCCTACCTTCAGGTGCACCCTGCTTCTCCCGAAAGGGAGCCTTAAGCCACTCGACGTGTAAGCAACAGGGCGCCCATCTTCAATCCACCCCAACCGCTGGCCCCAGGACAGAATGTTTCCACCCGGTTTCGAACCGGGGACCTTCAGCGTGTAAAGCGAGCGTGATAACCACTACACTATGGAAACCTAGCTCCTGGCCTCCCGCCAGGGGCCTGGTGAGCCAGATTCTGGGTAGTCGGCGGTTTCAGGTCGCAGGGGACAAACTTCGAGCAGGGCGCAAGCTTTCCCGTTTGTCCCTGGCGACGTTGTAAGGGAAGCAACGTCCACGCTGGATGGGATAACTTCCTCTGCAGCTAAAGGAGCGCTAAGGAGCAGCGTGGGGCCGGTGTCATCTCCAACGCTGAGGGGTAGCTCCGCGTTAAAGGAGGAGAAAAACAAATCTGCTCCAGTAAGACTGTTTCCACCGGTTTCGAACCGGGGACCTTTCGCGTGTTAGGCGAACGTGATAACCACTACACTATGGAAACCAGACTCTACCCTTGTCTCCTTGGCCTGGGTGGAAAATGGCATAGCGTTCAATGGCTGGTCTTCCCGGAAACAAGCGAAAGAAATGACAAGAAAGATTACGAAAGGCTGAAATCAGTTAATCTGCGGAAAAGCAAGCGGAGATAGAGGCGGAGAAAGGAGCTCCTCGCTACTCTTACCGTAAAGGGAGGGAGGCACAGAGACATCCGTGCGCACCTGTGGTGCGCGAAGCAGGCTGTGAACCGTGAGCATTCAGCACCTTAGAAAGGCTTCCTGGACTTTCCCAGAAAAACTCACGCGCCACTGTTTCCACCCGGTTTCGAACCGGGGACCTTTGCGTGTGAGCGAACGTGATAACCACTACACTATGGAAACTAAGCCTGTCCGCCACTTTTCCCGTCGTCCTGTTGGGTTGAGCACTTGCTCCAAGTTTGGACTTAAAAGGGATTGACCTTCAGCCACCCTGGTTCGGCAGTCTTAGTGCCTACCTTCAGGTGCACCCTGCTTCTCCCGAAAAGGGGAGCCTTAAGCCACTCGACGTGTAAGCAACAGGGGCGCCCATCTTCAATCCACCCCAACCGCTGGCCCCAGGACAGAATGTTTCCACCCGGTTTCGAACCGGGGACCTTTCGCGTGTAAAGCGAACGTGATAACCACTACACTATGGAAACCTAGCTCCTGCGCCTCCCCCCAGGGGGCCTGGTGAGCCAGATTCTGGGTAGTACGGCGGTTTCAGGTCGCAGGGGACAAACTTCGAGCAGGGCCGCAAGCTTTCCCGTTTGTCCCTGGCGGCGTTGTAAGGAAGCAACGTCCCGCTGGATGGGATAACTTCCTCTGCAGCTAAAGGAGCGCTAAGGAGCAGCGTGGGGCGGTGTCATCTCCAGCGCTGAGGGGGAGCTCCGCGTTAAAGGAGGGAGAAAAAACAAATCTGCTCCAGTAAGACTGTTTCCACCCGGTTTCGAACCGGGGACCTTTCGCGTGTTAGGCGAACGTGATAACCACTACACTATGGAAACCAGACTCTACCCTTGTCTCCTTGGCCTGGGTGGAAAATGGCATAGCGTTCAATGGCTGGTCTTCCCGGTAAACAAGCGAAAGAAATGACAAGAAAGATTACGAAAGGCTGAAATCAGTTAATCTGCGGAAAAGCAAGCGGCGATAGAGACGGAGAAAGGAGCTCCTCGCTACTCTTACCGTAAAGGGAGGGAGGCACAGAGACATCCGTGCGCACCTGTGGTTCGCGAAGCAGGCTGTGAACCGTGAGCATTCAGCACCTTAGAAAGGCTTCCTGGACTTTCCCAGAAAAACTCACGCGCCACTGTTTCCACCCGGTTTCGAACCGGGGACCTTTCGCGTGTGAGGCGAACGTGATAACCACTACACTATGGAAACTAAGCCTGTCCGCCACTTTTCCCGTCGTCCTGTTGGGTTGAGCACTTGCTCCAAGTTTGGACTTAAAAGGGATTGACCTTCAGCCACCCTGGTTCGGCAGTCTTAGTGCCTACCTTCAGGTGCACCCTGCTTCTCCCGAAAAGGGAGCCTTAAGCCACTCGGCGTGTAAGCAACAGGCGCCATCTTCAATCCACCCCAACCGCTGGCCCCAGGACAGAATGTTTCCACCGGTTTGAACCGGGGACCTTTCAGCGTGTAAAGCGAGCGTGATAACCACTACACTATGGAAACCTAGCTCCTGGCCTCCGCCAGGGGCCTGGTGAGCCAGATTCTGGGTAGTACGGCGGTTTCAGGTCGCAGGGGACAAACTTCGAGCAGGGCCGCAAGCTTTCCCGTTTGTCCCTGGCGGCGTTGTAAGGAAGCAACGTCCACGCTGGATGGGATAACTTCCTCTGCAGCTAAAGGAGCGCTAAGGAGCAGCGTGGGGCGGTGTCATCTCCAGCGCTGAGGGTAGCTCAGCGTTAAAGGAGGGAGAAAAACAAATCTGCTCCAGTAAGACTGTTTCCACCGGTTTGAACCGGGACCTTTGCGTGTTAGGCGAACGTGATAACCACTACACTATGGAAACCAGACTCTACCCTTGTCTCCTTGGCCTGGGTGGAAAATGGCATAGCGTTCAATGGCTGGTCTTCCGGGAAACAAGCGAAAGAAATGACAAGAAAGATTACGAAAGGCTGAAATCAGTTAATCTGCGGAAAAGCAAGCGGCGATAGAGGCGGAGAAAGGAGCTCCTCGCTACTCTTACCGTAAAGGGAGGGAGGCACAGAGACATCCGTGCGCACCTGTGGTGCGCGAAGCAGGCTGTGAACCGTGAGCATTCAGCACCTTAGAAAGGCTTCCTGGACTTTCCCAGAAAAACTCACGCGCCACTGTTTCCACCCGGTTTCGAACCGGGGACCTTTCGCGTGTGAGCCGAACGTGATAACCACTACACTATGGAAACTAAGCCTGTCCGCCACTTTTCCCGTCGTCCTGTTGGGTTGAGCACTTGCTCCAAGTTTGGACTTAAAGGGATTGACCTTCAGCCACCCTGGTTCGGCAGTCTTAGTGCCTACCTTCAGGTGCACCCTGCTTCTCCCGAAAAGGAGCCTTAAGCCACTCGGCGTGTGTAAGCAACAGGCGCCCATCTTCAATCCACCCCAACCGCTGGCCCCAGGACAGAATGTTTCCACCCGGTTTCGAACCGGGGACCTTTCGCGTGTAAAGCGAACGTGATAACCACTACACTATGGAAACCTAGCCCCTGGCGCCTCCCTCCAGGGGGCCTGGTGAGCCAGATTCTGGGTAGTACGGCGGTTTCAGGTCGCAGGGGACAAACTTCGAGCAGGGCCGCAAGCTTTCCCGTTTGTCCCTGGCGGCGTTGTAAGGAAGCAACGTCCACGCTGGATGGGATAACTTCCTCTGCAGCTAAAGGGCGCTAAGGAGCAGCGTGGGGCCGGTGTCATCTCCAACGCTGAGGGGTAGCTCAGCGTTAAAGGAGGGAGAAAAAACAAATCTGCTCCAGTAAGACTGTTTCCA
The DNA here is from genome assembly GCF_016835505.1 of Polypterus senegalus. Taxonomy (NCBI): domain Eukaryota; kingdom Metazoa; phylum Chordata; class Cladistia; order Polypteriformes; family Polypteridae; genus Polypterus; species Polypterus senegalus. Next base: position 27,954 of record NW_024381686.1, read on the forward strand.
CCGGTTTGAACCGGGACCTTTCGCGTGTTAGGCGACGTGATAACCACTACACTATGGAAACCAGACTCTACCCTTGTCTCCTTGGCCTGGGTGGAAAATGGCATAGCGTTCAATGGCTGGTCTTCCGGGAAACAAGCGAAAGAAATGACAAGAAAGATTACGAAAGGCTGAAATCAGTTAATCTGCGGAAAAGCAAGCGGCGATAGAGACGGAGAAAGGAGCTCCTCGCTACTCTTACCGTAAAGGGAGGGAGGCACAGAGACATCCGTGCGCACCTGTGGTGCGCGAAGCAGGCTGTGAACCGTGAGCATTCAGCACCTTAGAAAGGCTTCCTGGACTTTCCCAGAAAAACTCACGCGCCACTGTTTCCACCCGGTTTCGAACCGGGGACCTTTCGCGTGTGAGGCGAACGTGATAACCACTACACTATGGAAACTAAGCCTGTCCGCCACTTTTCCCGTCGTCCTGTTGGGTTGAGCACTTGCTCCAAGTTTGGACTTAAAAGGGATTGACCTTCAGCCACCCTGGTTCGGCAGTCTTAGTGCCTACCTTCAGGTGCACCCTGCTTCTCCCGAAAAGGGAGCCTTAAGCCACTCGGCGTGTAAGCAACAGGGGCGCCCATCTTCAATCCACCCCAACCGCTGGCCCCAGGACAGAATGTTTCCACCCGGTTTCGAACCGGGGACCTTTCGCGTGTAAAGCGAACGTGATAACCACTACACTATGGAAACCTAGCTCCTGGCCTCCGCCAGGGGCCTGGTGAGCCAGATTCTGGGTAGTACGGCGGTTTCAGGTCGCAGGGGACAAACTTCGAGCAGGGCCGCAAGCTTTCCCGTTTGTCCCTGGCGACGTTGTAAGGAAGCAACGTCCACGCTGGATGGGATAACTTCCTCTGCAGCTAAAGGAGCGCTAAGGAGCAGCGTGGGGCGGTGTCATCTCCAGCGCTGAGGGTAGCTCCGCGTTAAAGGAGGGAGAAAAAACAAATCTGCTCCAGTAAGACTGTTTCCACCCGGTTTCGAACCGGGGACCTTTCGCGTGTTAGGCGAACGTGATAACCACTACACTATGGAAACCAGACTCTACCCTTGTCTCCTTGGCCTGGGTGGAAAATGGCATAGCGTTCAATGGCTGGTCTTCCCGGGGAAACAAGCCGAAAGAAATGACAAGAAAGATTACGAAAGGCTGAAATCAGTTAATCTGCGGAAAAGCAAACGGCGATAGAGACGGAGAAAGGAGCTCCTCGCTACTCTTACCGTAAAGGGAGGGAGGCACAGAGACATCCGTGCGCACCTGTGGTGCGAAGCAGGCTGTGAACCGTGAGCATTCAGCACCTTAGAAAGGCTTCCTGGACTTTCCCAGAAAAACTCACGCCACTGTTTCCACCCGGTTTCGAACCGGGGACCTTTCGCGTGTGAGGCGAACGTGATAACCACTACACTATGGAAACTAAGCCTGTCCGCCACTTTTCCCGTCGTCCTGTTGGGTTGAGCACTTGCTCCAAGTTTGGACTTAAAAGGGATTGACCTTCAGCCACCCTGGTTCGGCAGTCTTAGTGCCTACCTTCAGGTGCACCCTGCTTCTCCCGAAAGGGAGCCTTAAGCCACTCGGCGGTGCGTGTAAGCAACAGGGGCCCATCTTCAATCCACCCCAACCGCTGGCCCCAGGACAGAATGTTTCCACCCGGTTTCGAACCGGGGACCTTTCGCGTGTAAAGCGAACGTGATAACCACTACACTATGGAAACCTAGCTCCTGGCCTCCCGCCAGGGGCCTGGTGAGCCAGATTCTGGGTAGTACGGCGGGTTCAGGGCGCAGGGGGCAAACTCCGAGCAGGGCCGCAAGCTTTCCCGGTTGTCCCTGGCGGCGTTGTAAGGAAGCAACGTCCACGCTGGATGGGATAACTTCCTCTGCAGCTAAAGGGCGCTAAGGAGCAGCGTGGGGCGGTGTCATCTCCAACGCTGAGGGGTAGCTCCGCGTTAAAGGAGGGAGAAAAAACAAATCTGCTCCAGTAAGACTGTTTCCACCGGTTTCGAACCGGGGACCTTTCGCGTGTTAGGCGAACGTGATAACCACTACACTATGGAAACCAGACTCTACCCTTGTCTCCTTGGCCTGGGTGGAAAATGGCATAGCGTTCAATGGCTGGTCTTCCCGGGGAAACAAGCGAAAGAAATGACAAGAAAGATTACGAAAGGCTGAAATCAGTTAATCTGCGGAAAAGCAAACGGCGATAGAGGCGGAGAAAGGAGCTCCTCGCTACTCTTACCGTAAAGGGAGGGAGGCACAGAGACATCCGTGCGCACCTGTGGTGCGCGCGAAGCAGGCTGTGAACCGTGAGCATTCAGCACCTTAGAAAGGCTTCCTGGACTTTCCCAGAAAAACTCTCGCGCCACTGTTTCCACCCGGTTTCGAACCGGGGACCTTTCGCGTGTGAGGCGAACGTGATAACCACTACACTATGGAAACTAAGCCTGTCCGCCACTTTTCCCGTCGTCCTGTTGGGTTGAGCACTTGCTCCAAGTTTGGACTTAAAAGGGATTGACCTTCAGCCACCCTGGTTCGGCAGTCTTAGTGCCTACCTTCAGGTGCACCCTGCTTCTACCGAAAAAGGAGCCTTAAGCCACTCGGCGTGTAAGCAACAGGGCCATCTTCAATCCACCCCAACCGCTGGCCCCAGGACAGAATGTTTCCACCGGTTTCGAACCGGGGACCTTTCGCGTGTAAAGCGAACGTGATAACCACTACACTATGGAAACCTAGCTCCTGGCGCCTCCCGCCAGGGGGCCTGGTGAGCCAGATTCTGGGTAGTACGGCGGTTTCAGGTCGCAGGGGACAAACTCGGAGCAGGGCCGCAAGCTTTCCCGTTTGTCCCTGGCGACGTTGTAAGGAAGCAACGTCCACGCTGGATGGGATAACTTCCTCTGCAGCTAAAGGAGCGCTAAGGAGCAGCGTGGGGCCGGTGTCATCTCCAACGCTGAGGGTAGCTCCACGTTAAAGGAGGGAGAAAAAACAAATCTGCTCCAGTAAGACTGTTTCCACCGGTTTCGAACCGGGGACCTTTCGCGTGTTAGGCGAACGTGATAACCACTACACTATGGAAACCAGACTCTACCCTTGTCTCCTTGGCCTGGGTGGAAAATGGCATAGCGTTCAATGGCTGGTCTTCCGGGAAACAAGCGAAAGAAATGACAAGAAAGATTACGAAAGGCTGAAATCAGTTAATCTGCGGAAAAGCAAACGGCGATAGAGACGGAGAAAGGAGCTCCTCGCTACTCTTACCGTAAAGGGAGGGAGGCACAGAGACATCCGTGCGCACCTGTGGTGCTGAAGCAGGCTGTGAACCGTGAGCATTCAGCACCTTAGAAAGGCTTCCTGGACTTTCCCAGAAAAACTCACGCCGCACTGTTTCCACCCGGTTTCGAACCGGGGACCTTTCGCGTGTGAGGCGAACGTGATAACCACTACACTATGGAAACTAAGCCTGTCCGCCACTTTTCCCGTCGTCCTGTTGGGTTGAGCACTTGCTCCAAGTTTGGACTTAAAAGGGATTGACCTTCAGCCACCCTGGTTCGGCAGTCTTAGTGCCTACCTTCAGGTGCACCCTGCTTCTCCCGAAAAGGGGAGCCTTAAGCCACTCGACGTCGTGTAAGCAACAGGGGCGCCCATCTTCAATCCACCCCAACCGCTGGCCCCAGGACAGAATGTTTCCACCCGGTTTCGAACCGGGGGACTTCAGCGTGTAAAGCGAGCGTGATAACCACTACACTATGGAAACCTAGCTCCTGGCCTCCCGCCAGGGGGCCTGGTGAGCCAGATTCTGGGTAGTACGGCGGTTTCAGGTCGCAGGGGACAAACTCGGAGCAGGGCCGCAAGCTTTCCCGTTTGTCCCTGGCGACGTTGTAAGGAAGCAACGTCCACGCTGGATGGGATAACTTCCTCTGCAGCTAAAGGAGCGCTAAGGAGCAGCGTGGGGCCGGTGTCATCTCCAACGCTGAGGGGTAGCTCCGCGTTAAAGGAGGGAGAAAAAACAAATCTGCTCCAGTAAGACTGTTTCCACCCGGTTTCGAACCGGGGACCTTTCGCGTGTTAGGCGAACGTGATAACCACTACACTATGGAAACCAGACTCTACCCTTGTCTCCTTGGCCTGGGTGGAAAATGGCATAGCGTTCAATGGCTGGTCTTCCCGGGGAAACAAGCCGAAAGAAATGACAAGAAAGATTACGAAAGGCTGAAATCAGTTAATCTGCGGAAAAGCAAACGGCGATAGAGACGGAGAAAGGAGCTCCTCGCTACTCTTACCGTAAAGGGAGGGAGGCACAGAGACATCCGTGCGCACCTGTGGTGCGCGAAGCAGGCTGTGAACCGTGAGCATTCAGCACCTTAGAAAGGCTTCCTGGACTTTCCCAGAAAAACTCACGCGCCACTGTTTCCACCCGGTTTCAACGGGGACCTTTCACGTGTGAGCGCGAACATGATAACCACTCACACTATGGAAACTAAGCCTGTCCGCCACTTTTCCCGTCGTCCTGTTGGGTTGAGCACTTGCTCCAAGTTTGGACTTAAAAGGGATTGACCTTCAGCCACCCTGGTTCGGCAGTCTTAGTGCCTACCTTCAGGTGCACCCTGCTTCTCCCGAAAAGGGAGCCTTAAGCCACTCGGCGTCGTAAGCAACAGGTGCGCCCATCTTCAATCCACCCCAACCGCTGGCCCCAGGACAGAATGTTTCCACCCGGTTTCGAACCGGGGACCTTTCGCGTGTAAAGCGAACGTGATAACCACTACACTATGGAAACCTAGCTCCTGGCGCCTCCCGCCAGGGGGCCTGGTGAGCCAGATTCTGGGTAGTACGGCGGTTTCAGGTCGCAGGGGACAAACTCGGAGCAGGGCCGCAAGCTTTCCCGTTTGTCCCTGGCGGCGTTGTAAAGGGAAGCAACGTCCACGCTGGATGGGATAACTTCCTCTGCAGCTAAAGGAGGCTAAGGAGCAGCGTGGGGCGGTGTCATCTCCAGCGCTGAGGGTAGCTCGCGTTAAAGGAGGGAGAAAAAACAAAACTGCTCCAGTAAGACTTTTTCCACCCGGTTTCGAACCGAGGACCTTTCGCGTGTTAGGCGAACGTGATAACCACTACACTATGGAAACCAGACTCTACCCTTGTCTCCTTGGCCTGGGTGGAAAATGGCATAGCGTTCAATGGCTGGTCTTCCCGGGGAAACAAGCCGAAAGAAATGACAAGAAAGATTACGAAAGGCTGAAATCAGTTAATCTGCGGAAAAGCAAACGGCGATAGAGACGGAGAAAGGAGCTCCTCGCTACTCTTACCGTAAAGGGAGGGAGGCACAGAGACATCCGTGC
>NW_024381687.1:0-25000 GCF_016835505.1 Polypterus senegalus
CTGTCTGTTATATAGTGCCTTTCATATGATGTATTATATAGTGCCTTATCTATCTGTATAGTGTTGTTCATGTTATCTCTCTATTATGTAGTCTATCTGTCTATCTATTGTGGTGGACGGCTGTGGGGGGGTACCCAGCCAGGACGCCCAGGAGGACCGGAGGAGGGCTTGTGCCTCCTCCAGACCACGAGGGGGCGACCGCCCTGGTTGCACTGGAGACCACGGGTGCAGAGCTTGGAAGCTTAACCCTGTAGGGGCCCGTGGTCACCGCCAGGGGGCGCCCCGGTGCCTGAAGAGTCCTGGACTATAGCACTTCCGCCACACCAGGAAGTGGTGGGGGGAAGAAGACTGGGGACGCCCGAAGGGCTTCCGGGTGTGAAGCTGGCACTTCCGCCACACAGGGGAGTGTCCGTGGAGGAGTGTCGGGAAGCAGCTGGAGCCCATCCGGGCTTGTATAAAAGGGGCCGCCTCCCTTCATCTGATAACTGGAGTCGGGTGGAAGTGGACGGAAGTCTGGAGACAGAGGCACTGGAAAGAGAGGCCTGGACTTTGGGGGATCAGTGCTGGAGGCACTGGGTTGTGCACGAACTTAACTGTTTGTAAATAGTTGTAAATAAATGTGTGTGTTGGGTGACAAAGCTGTCTCTGCCATCTGTCTCTGTCCGGGCCACGTTCCTATCTATCTATCCTATCTATCTATCTATCTATCTATCTATCTATCTATCTATCTATCTATCTATCTATCTATCATATAGTGCCTTTCATATCTATCTATCTAGTGACTTTCACGGTATCTATGTAGTGTCTATCACATCTGTTTAATCTGTCTTTCCTACAGAGAGCTTTTCATACTGTCAGAGTATTAATTTGTGTGTTTCTGTGTTTTACGTGGTAGTTTGGCACATTTGTCATGGTTGTCTTTTATTTTACATTGTATTCAGTCACTTCCTAGCAGAGCAGGATGGCCCATGCTGTCCTTTTCTCTGACAGCCACATTTGGCTCCTCCTGATGTATTTTTCTTCATTCATTTTGGGGTGTATGTATGCTATGTTACACCAGCTGAGACTTTATAATTTAAGACTTCCGCCTTGTACCATCACTCCCCTTCCTCCTCAGACCTCACAGCACTTGCCTCGCCTAGATTCAGGGTTGGTTTTAATCCTCTAATTCTGCTCGCCCTGTTCACTGTTGTGGAAGAAATTAAAACAGAGGACTTGACCTGAAACGGGGTCAGCACTGAAAGGGCAAAACTTGTAATGACAGCCAAAAGGTGTGCCAAAAATCAATCATCTTCTTATTTCGGCTTGTTCCCCATTAGGGTTTGCCACCGTGGATCATATTTTTCCATATCTTCCAGTCCTCTGTATTATTCTAAATAAATTGGATGACTAAATGATCAGGAAATAGAGGATCACAATGACAACTGCCTGCACAGAGCTGAAATGTTTGTCCGTTTTTGGGTCACCGAATCCTGTTGTCTTTTCAGTCTATGGGTGTTATGCCACAGTCACTAATCTGAGGGGGACTTGCAAGTTAAGAATCTTGTTGTATTGTGGACTTATGACAACAAATCAGAGTGTAAAACAAGGAGGAAGGAAGTGCAGCAGGTGTTTATCGGATTGCACTTGGTATTGCAAGGTCCTTGGTTACATTTGTCTATTCCCACTGTGCCACATCAGTCTTGTGGAAAAAGTAAGCACACCCCATGGAAACTCTTGACTGTCTGAACATATTTTAACAGACAAACATTAGCTCTTCATGCAAACAGTCCCTGCAGATAAAGGTGACATACTTTAACGTCAAATTGACATTCATTCTCATAATCTAAATTAATAGAAATGTAGATTTGTCTCGTAGAAAAAGTGAGTCCACCCGTACATGTCTCATCACTTCAAATCAATCACATTAGAATCAGTTGTTCCAGATAAGGTGCTATGGATTACAGGGTGTGCAGGTGGACCGCAGATCCCGAAGGTCTGGGGTTCTCTTTGCTATTGACATATATGTGGTGTCATCATGCCAACATCCATAGAGCTCTCAAAGGCCCTCAGAAAGAAGGTTGTGGATGCCTTGGAGTCTGGTAAGGGATTTCAAAAGATGCCCAGATGATTTGAAAACAGTCATTGCACTGTAAGGAAGATTATCTACCAGTGGTGCCCATTTCAAACGACTGCTAATTTGTCCACGACTGACTGGCCCAGCAAATTCATCCCAAGAGCTGACCATCCGATATTAAAAGAAGTCTCCAAGAACCCCAGAACTGGTGTCAACATTCACGGATCTTAAATCAGAAATATTGTAGAAATGTGACCTGCATGTGAGATGTGCCAGGAAAAAAATATTTGCTGTGCAAAAAGAACATCAGAGCAAGACTAGAGATTACCATTGAAAATCTAGATAAAGACCAGGGGCCTCGTATAACGCCGTGTGTAGAACTCACACTATAACATGGCGTAAGCACAAAAGCCGAACTTACGCACAGAAAAATCCAGATGCTGGAATCTGTGCGTACTCCAACTTCCACGTTCTTCCGCTACATAAATCCCGATCAGCGTGAAAACTAACGCTTCGCACGCACTTTATGTAACGCCCCAACTCCTCCCAGAATTACGCCTATTTGAATATGCAAATGAATATAAATCGCCCTTAAACTCAGCCTTCTGTGAAAAGACAACGGGAAAAGCACGGGGAAAATATAAGAATTTCAGCGAATAACAAGTGGAGGCAAAATAAAAACATACTATTTGTTCAAATAAACCGTGGGATAATCAACAAAAGGAAGTTGATCGAGTGACATAGCGTGTTGGAGAAACTTGAAAGCTCACGTTCACAAAATTGCACAGTGCCGGAATTAAAAAAGAAGTCACATATCAAAGTCGCCGTGAAAAGCCGAGTTGTAAGCCCACTGTCTGAGTGTCATATGAAAGTTTATTAGGGTACAGAGAAAAAAGGCACACGGTGGGGAAAAAGCACGAAATGTCAACTTCAATCTCGACATTTCCACTTTAATCACGTAGTTTATTTTGTCATTAAAGTAGAACATCATAAACTTCATCTTAAAATCGTTTATTAACCAGTTTCTCAAATCACATCGTAATTAAAGTAGCACATTAAATGCTTTGTTTTGTATGTGATCTTCTATGTGCTCTGTGTGTGTGAATCACTACGTGCTTCTTAAACCGGCTCTCTTCCTCCGACTGGACACAGAATCCATGACATTCGTGATATTACAGCTCTCTGAATAACTAAAATACTGAGATGTATACGTGATGTCATTTTCATGATGATAGGAGCTAAAGCACGTTATTAAACATGTTTCACTTCGATGAAATAATTTATTGCAGCAGTACTCAGGGGCGGCTCTAGGCTTGTGGTGGCACTGGGCAGAGGAAGAATCGGTGGCTCCTTCGCCCGCCAATGTCAGTAAGGTAGCTTATGCACGGTGGGTGGCCACGTCTGTTGCAGACACTGCATAGCCGTCTCGTGCTCATGACACAAGCATTTAACTTTTGCCGAAATTTGTCACTGTGTTTTTAGTTGTGTTGTTGTTTTCTCTTTCTGTTTTATATTCAATATATATTGGCGGAGCCGCCACTGCAGTCCTTGCTTTTCTTTCCCCAAATATCCAATCAGAATTGGGGAGCACCGATTCTTCAAAACGTTTAAGGAACATTGAAATATCTTCATAGTACATGTTTAATTATTCTATCATTCGCGACATTTCCCAGTGAAGAATATCGATTATTTAAATGAAGTTTTATCTTTATAATATAATAAACATATTTTGCTGCATTTCACCTTAAAAATGATATCGTCATCATATGTAAATACGCGCTTTATAAAGTGGCTCAGGTTGTGTGATATTATAACTGTAGTGCAAGTTTACAGTGTGGTGATTGTACTTATAAGTACAAACAGTTCTACAAGGTGCACTTGATTGAGTGCGTTTAAAGTTCTTAGGATGAAACTGTTTCTGAACCGCGAGGTCCGTACAGGAAAGGCTTTGAAACGTTTTATCATGGCTGAGACAGCGTGTGTTTGAAGCTGTATACTGATAATTCTCTTTCCGATCAGCTGCTGCTGTGATTCCCACTCAGATACAGTGATATAAATACTCCGAGTGGTGCAGTGAGAGTAATATGGAAAAAGATGATCCGCTGTGGCAACTTGTAACGGGAGCAGCTGAAAGAAGAAGAAGGTGCAGTGAGAGTAACAACGCTAAAGCAGTTCTGGTATTTAGAATACTATGGCTATTCCCTGGACCATTATATTGTTACAAGTTAATTACAATCAGATGCGTTACACTAATAAACAATATGCGGTTAGTTTCAGTGTATTTATAAAGCCGCGTCAGGAAAATAAAAGAGTTACCACACAGGAACAGTAGCACTGCTTTGACGCTGGGTGCCGCCAGTCTGCAAAACCGAGCGGAGAACTTGCGTACGACAAGGCATGAGGTACCGTGGAAAAGTGCGTGGCTTTACGCCAAGTGTAGGTTTTATACATCGCGATTTGAACGTGGAAAAGTTCTTACGCAACATTTCTGTGCGTACGCACCGTTCAAACATGAGGCCCCAGGCCTTCAGCAGCAATGTACTCTGGACAGATGATTCAAAGATAGAGTCATTTGGCCACAGGAATAGTAGACCTTTTTAGTGGTATTTCAGGAGGAGACATACATAGAAACTGTGAAGCACAGCGGTGGACATGTTCTGGTTTGGGGTTTGTTTGCTGCCTCAGGTCCTGAGTATCTTGCAGTCATTGATTCAGCTGTGAATTCTGCTTCATATCAAAAGTGTGCTTGAGGAGATTGTGAGGCCATCTGTCCAAAAGCTGGACCTTCCATCATGGTAATGATCTGAAGCACACTAGCAAATTCACCAAGGATTGGCTCACAAAGACTTAATGGAGGGGTTGTGGGCTGGCCAAGTCAAAGCCCTGATCTGGATCTCATTTAAATTTTGAAACTGGCAGGACATGCAATACAACCCACAAACATCTTGTGACTGAAGGAGGTTTCCATGGAGGAGTGGGCTAAAATATCACAGAGTCGATGCTGGAGACTGGCAGGCAGTCGTCTCCACTAAAGTGGGCAATAGCAGCTTATGAGGCCAATGGTGGACTTACTTTTTCCCCAGCAGACAACTACATCTGATATCTTTGTTGAATAAAAGGTTGAAAAGTTACAAATTCCTTGTGTTTTAATGCAGGTATATCACTTTATCTGTAGCTGCCTGTTTTTATGAAGATCTACTGTTTGCCTGTTCAAATGCGTTGGGGGGGAAACAAACCAAAAGCCCCTTTTCCATGGGGGTGCACTTACTTTTCCCTAACACTGCATAGTACTTGAACACTCCTAGGAGGAGACGTTCTGTACAATAACATCCTCTTCTAGCACAGCCTCGTCTCCTGTCGCTGCCTAAAATATGCAACTTGAAACACAAATAATCCTTGAGGTCCCGTTTTTCTAAGCTTTGTCCTGCCCGGCTGCCTTTTGAGAGTCATGAACTTCTAACAATAATGCAGAGATTAGACATTCAGGACATTTTTAGACTAGCGGATGTTATAATAACACATTCTGTATTTGTGAATGTCTTGCAAGGAGCCAGGCAGACTTTGGCTTTGCCTACAGATGAGACGCAGCTGAAGGGCTCGAGCCGCTGAGCCGTGTGGGAGGCAGACCTTTCTGATGCTTCGGCCTCCCCGTCTGCATCCCATTTCATCGCTAAGCTTCTCCCCTTCTCCTCAGCAAATCGTTTGTTTATTTTTATGTCTGTGTTCTTTATGTTTTTTCAATGGTTTTATTCTTTTGTTAAGGAATTTAACATTTTTTTTAGTATCATTTGAAAAGGATTTCAAGTCTGTGAATCACGAAGTGACCATCGGCTAGTGTACAGTCCATCCTTTATGTGGCCATCAGTAGATCTCGGTCACGAGATTAGTCGCCATTTGACCATACACAAGGTCTGAGCGACTATGGTTGTGATAAGATTGTTAGTACCAGAGGTTGGGGTTCCAGCTGCCCATTTTTGATTTTCACGCACTCCATTCTCTAGAGGTTGCAGAATAACGGGATGATGATAAAATCCGGCAAGCAGCAGTTCTGTTCAGGCCATATCTCCATTATCTCTCCTGTGACATTCCCAGTGACTCAGCCGTTCTCAGGTTGTAGGGATGGTTTGTGTGCATGAAAGCAGTCTGACTGAGATTGCTCCTCTTTTTCCAACTTTAAATCTCAACTGAAAACCTTCCTCATCTACGAACTTTTATCTTCTGTGTAATTTTTTTTGTCTGTATGTAAAGCAAGCTCTATAAATACAACTTATTATTATTACTTCACAAGCATGTAATATATACTTTTGCCACATGAAACTGTGTACTACATATTTTTAAAAATACGGCCCCTACTCTGGCATTTTATATTAGAAGTCATGAGTAAAATAGCTGATATGTGAAATTCTTGAACAAAAAAGATACCAATAATAGGAGATTCCGCCATTTTAAAAGAAGACCAGTTCTTTGTTTGTGACACCTCGGTCTTTTCCCACAATAGCTTTTCATCCCCCAGGTAGCGCAATTTCCTCTCAAAAGACAAAATCACACTAAACTGTTTCCACCCCGTGCTTGGTTATCGTGTTGATTGACTCCGTATTTATATGAAAAACCATCCCACGAAGCCCACTGCTGCCACACAAGAGAACAGAAAATGTATTTGTACCTCGAGAAAGAGTGTACCAGGAATGAAGGATAAAATGTTTATTTCCCGATCCCTTTTGCTGTCATGCGTAGAATCGTGGGACATGTTTTCTTATCTCAAAACTGTTGCTGCTTAGAAGTGGACATATTTGGTAAGCTTTTAGGCTTTTGTTTTCTGGTGGTGCAGAGTGTCCCATAGTTTCCATTATATAACACCAAGACGGGCAATGTATTTTGTAAAAAACTTGTAGAAAACCGTTAACTTTAGAACACAATTCTGCATGGCAAAAACATATATACCATGTTTATGGAAAAAATAACTTCCAACTTGAAAAATACCTACAGTAACGTTATCCTTTAAGTTCATTCCCCTGAGTCTCCACTAGGCGTCCTTTGTTATGAGAGTGAGTTATGGCGGAAATTGTTATTGTCTTTAAATTCTGAAGGCCTCTGTTAGGATCACGCTGCCTTTTACATTCCAGGCTAAACAGTTCCCTTTGCCTAAGAGAGTCAGACATGCCCTTCATTCCAGGTACAGATGATGTCTTGGATTTCTGAATCCCTCTCATTTAGTTGTGTCTTAAAATTTTCTGTTGTTAAAAGATACTGTAGGAGTGCTGGAAATGTAACCACACTGGCCTGGCCACTTAAAGACCCCTCCAGTCTGACGTCTAAGTCAAAGAAAAGACAAATAGGCATGACGGTGCTTCAGATCCAAGTACTAATGATCTGTGTGATATTTCAGAGGCCATCGTGTCCACTGAGCAAACAAGCAAGCACGTTCAGTTTTAGAACAGCCGGCGGCGGCCAGTGAGCTTCCATGAGGTGTCCAGTTGTTGGCAGGCGGCTCACTATTCTTAAAGATACCTCTGGTGCTGGGTGAGGCATCAGACTTTGGATGGACATCAGAGAACGTCTCCCAAGGAGTGGCTAGTTCACGGGGTCTGCTTTTGTTTGCATTTTTGCGGTGGTCCAAGATGCGATGCTATCAAAAATAAACACAAGAGTGCAGTCTGGCCTTATAAAGACTTGGCGAAGCAGTGAGTCACTGGCAGCAGAGTTAAAAGAGCAAATGGCCTTTGTGGAAAGGATGAAGCAATCCCCTAGATAAATGAAATAATCAGCGTTGTCTGGTAATCTCTTACATGAGCTCATGGTGGGCCCCACAGGACAGTAGCACTCCATGCTCTTTAGGTTGGTCAGACTCCAAGGACAGCTAATAGAAAGAAGACTGAGGTCCACAGGATGAGTGTTGCCCAGAAAGGTTTGTTTATTATTCTCTGATTGCTCTTCTGTAATCATTGGGTAGCTTATACTTGCTATACTCCTTTTCATCCTGGAACTGGTGGGGCTCACACAGTGAACCTGAGGAAGATTGTTGTATAATCTGTGTCACTGTTAAGTGGCCATGTCGACCACCAAATGATGGGGGTTTCCATTTAGCCAAGCAGTAAATTGCTGTGTCTTGAGTTCACATGCCAGCCACTCTGCCTCAGATACGATAACCACCAGAAAGGGAGGAAATAAACATCCTCAGCAATTCCTCATCAGACACAAATGGCACAGTGAACTGGATCGCCGCTGCCTTGGCACAAGTATATCAAGGCTGAGAGACGCTCGCTGTCATGCTGGAAAGCTCCATGACAGGTGTCCAGAAGTAAAGGTCTGTTTAGCTGAGAGGTAGAACTCAATGCTTGTAATTGACTCAGCCATACAGTCTCAGGAAAGGGATTCTTCAGTAGTGACCTCACCATAGTCTCTATCACCTTGAACCAGAATTGCATTAGTCAGAGTGCAGATCCCCTTCTTGTGCCATTTTGATTCCTGCCCTCGTGTTCTCTTCATTGGTGACCTTGCAATCACTCCAAACCTCTTGGCCTTCTTCCGACCCCATTGATTCCAGGTTATCAGAGGCATTCCTTCCGTATGCATTTTTGTGTAACTGAATGTCGTTCCCAACTCCTTCTCCGCCACCAGAAGTTCTGTAGATGAGATCAAACCTGTTTTGTCCCCATGTGGAAAATTAAAACTTTACAGAAGCTCAAAAAAGAAAGACATAAATATTACAGTCCACAAACACACACATGAACGTCAGGCCTGGATAATAAAAAGAGCATTGCTGTCGTCTCATAACGGGCTTGTAGTACCACTAAGATGTGGTCACATCTGCCTGGTTGTGCCCCAGGTTTACATTTAAAGGCATGGATAGAGCAGTCCTTGCGTGAAACATACTGAGGGAGGTTTGTTCCTTCCAAAGTTCCCCTGGTGGTTATAATGTTCCTTTGTAATTTTATTTGACATTCTTGTGGTATTTGGGTGTGCCTTTTCAGATTCATTTTAGGGTTATGAATATGCAGACTCCAGTCCTCAACAGTTTCCCTAATTGGAATTTATTTCATTCGGTTGAATTATTTTGCCGTCCTTTCCAGCACCATTTTTCTTTTCATGGATGCCACCATTTTGTGGAGCTGCCACTACCAGATTTCTAGGTAACAACCCAAAAGTGAGCAGCTATGGGGTTGTGAGTATTAAAATGTCACAAGGTACATACACTTCCTCATCATCTGGGTTTACAGAGTGGAAACTGGGACATTAAGTGCCACTGATCTGCAGTCATTAGATGAAGGGACACTTGGCCTTCTTGGAACTGGAACAGTACACGGCAGTGGCAGTTAGTGACATTGGTAAGTGCCACTACCTGAATCTCCTAAGTTCAGGTCACCTGTTCAGCCATCATCGTGTAGAGTTTGCATGTTTCTTGCTCTGGATCTGTTTTGGCTTTCCTCCAGTTGTCCTCTCATGCCCACAAAGATGTGCAGGTTAGGCTTAGTGGCACTTTCAAGTTGGTTTTGGATGGGTGAGCCTAGTGATGGACTGGCACCCCTCTCCTGGGTTGACTGGTGTCCACTGTAATGATCCATCCATCCATTATCCAACCTGCTGTATCTTAACTACAGGGTCACGAGGGTCTGCTGGAGCCAGTCCCAGCCAACAGAGGGTGCATGGCAGGAAACAAACCCTGGGCAGGGCGCCAGCCCACCGCAGGGTGCACACACACAGGACAATTTAGGATCGCCAATCCACCTAACCTGCATGTCTTTGGACTGTGGGAGGGAACCCACTCAGACACGGGGAGAACCCGGGAAACACACCCAGGTCTCCTTACTGCGAGGCAGCAGCACTACCCACTGCGCCACCGTGACACCCACTGTAATAATGCTTCTCATATTCAATATGGAGTTTGCATGTTCTCCCCGTGTTTATTTCGGATGCTCCATTATTTTTCTCCCACATCACCACTGATGTTCTGATCCATTCAGCTGGCAGCTCCATAGCATCCCGTGTCATTCCCCTGCCCCCCGTGGCTGTAGTTGTGTGCCGAGTAGACTTCCAGTGGACTGGCGGCCCACCCCAGGCAGGTCCCTGCCCCACACTTGGTGCTCCTCAGACAGGGTCCAGCCTCCTGTGAGCTTCATTTAGATCCAGCAGGTCTGAGTGTGTCCTGTCACACCTCTTCATCTTCTGCGACCACGTGTGGGACATGACGCATGCAGGACCTCCGTTGCTGTCCAGAGCATCCTGTTTTGTCAGTCGAGATGTCAGCAGTTGGAGTTCTGAGAAAAGCTGAAGCTGCTGCTGCCTCCTTTGTGCCGTAAGATTTTATCAGCATGTGAGAAGCTGCGGCTCGGCTGTGTTGGCTCATAATGGAACCCTGCTTGGTGTCGCCATAAGTCAGCTCCTGAAATGAGTTTTGTGCTTCTCAGAAGCAGAGACGTGGAGAGTTTTGTTTGAACAATTTGATGGCCCAGCTGACTGAAGTTTTGCCACCGGACAGCAAAGTTTAATCTAAAATTAAAGTCCGCCACATCTCACCACTGCCCCCTTTGTGTTTTCACAGGTGGTCCTGCCATTTCTGTGAGTGCCACCTTCACCAACGCTTAGCGGAGCAGTTGGCTAAGCTTGCTCAGTTTGATTTCATGATGGTTTTCCTTTAATGGGAATCTGCTCTGGAGATGATTTTTCATCGGACTGGGGAAACTGGTCTTCTAAAATTAACTTTCAAATGAGTTGCATGTGGACTGCTCAGTGGAGATGAAGCAGGGTGGGGTGTAATGTCAAAAAGAAGTAAATGGCGTCTGTAAGCTGGTGGCGGATCAGCCCATCTGCTCCCCTCCACTGGGGTCACGTTGACTGCGTTTCTTGTTGTCTCGCATGCTCCTCATACTTTGTGCAGAGTCGGGCCGTCGTTCCTCCTTCAGAAGTGTCAGTCATTGATCAAAAGCAGACTCTGTTGGTATTCCTTTCATTTGGAATGCAAGATCAAGGAAAGCAAGCAGTACAGTAATGGTGGGGGGGGTCGGTTTGGGGTGGGCATACCAGTCTTAATGGGCTGGTGCACACAAGCTACCCTGTGGTCTGCTGGATCCAGTCCTCTGCTTCCCTTTTGGTTGCAGCGGGTAGGAAAGAACTTGTCTGGAAGTCGTCTCTTTTTCAGACTGGGATGCTGAAGCTCTCCAAGCAACAATGAGCAATTCACCAGAGCCAGCCGGTGGAAACGAGTTCAAGTGAAGGGAAGTGAAGGGAATCCCGTCCACCCCACCAGTTCAGGGTCACATGTATCTAGCTGGGCGGAGCCGTGCACAAGGCGGGACACCCCGGACGGGACGCCCACACTGGGACAGTCTGAAACCATTTGGTCTGACCTGCACATCACTGGGGATATTAGAGGGTAAGACCCTGTACACACCGGGAGAGTGGGCTAACTGCTGTATACCAAGACCCTGAAAGGAAATGAGCATTGTGAAGGAATGGGTGGATGGATGGAAAGAAACAAAGAATGTCCGTTCATTTGAACAAACTTAACTAGCGAAGTACTGAAAAAACTAGCAAACTACCCACCGAAGTAACACAGCACCAAACTGGCAAAGTAACCAACCAACTAACTAAAAACGAGCTTACGATTAACAAACTAATCAATGAACTACTGAAGTAGCCTGCTTTGTTTGACCATGGAGAGCCGACTCCTTGTATTCCCACGGCGTTTCCTGTGTGTAGCCTCCTCACTTGTTGGACTCGTCACTGGCCATCCCAGTTGGTGACGTAGTTGGGATGGTGGTGTGTTTTTTGGTTTGGGTTTGGTTTGGTTTACTGGTTATTGGTAGAAGGTGGAAGTGGGAGGGAAAATCAGTTTAATAATGGACTCGGGGTGTTAGCCTTGTCCACATTCCCTTTTTGCACTCAAGTCCAGTATTTATTTCCAGACATCTTCCGTGTTATTCTGAATGATTAATACTAATGTTAGTGCTGCCATGTTCATAGTGTACAGTGAAATTCTTGCTTACATACCCAAACAACATGCAGCGTGTCTTCACTCTTCGTTGCCGTGATAAACAAGAATGTAAAGTGCCTTTAAAAAGTCTTCGGCCCCGTAGGTTTCCACATCTTCTTGTCAGACTGTGTGAAGCCACAGTGGACTGAATTTGGCCTTTTTGACACTGATGAGCAGATATGAAGATTTTTTTGATGTCGAAGTGACAACAGGCTTAGTGGATGGCCTGCCCTGTCGGATCTCCGGCCCTGCCGTACTCTTTCTGTTTTTTTTTCCACGGCTGACTTAACTGCGATGGGGCTTCTGAAACCAGTGATGTGTCACATTGAAGGAGTGAAATCTTGTCTGGTCGGTTATTTTGTCCTTTCTGTTTATAGGTAATTTAGACTACTTTGTAGACACCCATTTTCGCTTTGACATTGTGAACAGACAGACACCAGGAATTTTCTCCTTTACAGCGCCTCACACAGCACCAATCAACTATAACAATAACTCAGTCCTTTTCTTTCCTTTCTTCTTCTCTCTTTCTTTATTGCCGCCTCCACTCCTCTCTCCCAAGCTCTGTCCTCTGCCTCCCGACTCCGGCTCCTTGAATGGACTGAGGCGGCAGCCCCTTTTATATTGAGCCCGGATGTGCTCCAGGTGCTCCCTGATGACCTTCCTGCAGCTCTTCCTGGTGTGGCAGAAGTGCTGCATCCCATGGCTCCAGAACCATCCAGGCACCCCCTGGCAGTTTCCATAGGTTGCCACAGGGTTGAGCGTCTAAACTCCATGGCCCCCATGCAATCCGGGGGGTGCTGCGCTCTTGTGTCCTGGGGAAGGAATTGCCCCTCTCCTGGTCCCCTGCTTCTCCAGGTCTCCCGGTGGGGCGAGGTCCCCGGCCGTCTATCACAACATTCAAGGGTCTTTGTCAGTTGATCAGTGTCAAAAAAAATCCAATTCAATTCACTGTGAAAACCCAAGAGGTGAAGACTTTTTAAAATGCGGAACGTCACTTTATTTAACAGAAAGCGCAGCTCCGCTCACCTGATGTGGTCCTGTTTCCACATAAAGGCGTCTGTCTACACTTTGTGAATAACGAGTCGGACTCTCATAAAGCTCTGTACAGATGACTGGTGCCCGCTGGCCTGGTCTGATGCCCACCGTACTGAAGCAGTGCGCTCCGCTGAGGGTGGTCAGGAGTCATGCAGGTTTTTGGTAGATTTATCTGAGGTCTCGTGGGCAGCGACATATTTGAGTTTGCCCGAGTGTCTTGTGGTGTATTGACTCTGCCCACCGCTCCGTAAACGACTCGAGCTGTGACGGTAGATGCTGTCCAGTTAACCAGATGCCAGGCACTGCTAAACAAAGTTGAAATGTACTGTGGCATAGACCAGGAACACAACTGTGATTGGCATTTATAGGGTCTGTGCCTACTTTATTAGGCTCACCTTCTTCATACCACTTCATTGTTAGAAAAGCCAGAGGAGTTGTTGTTGTTCTTTGTGTCTTCAGCAAGGTGCTGGTGGCTGTGCAGACCGAGCGGCGTAAACTGAGGTCATGGGCATGTCGGTGGATCCATCTCGAGGTGGTGCGTAATTCGTGTTTAAAGGATCGACTGTCGCTATAAAGGGGATACACGTGGCCAGACAGAAGGCTCAGGTGGGTGTACAGCGGCACCCTGTCTTGAACTTGTGTTCTGTGAATGTCTGTGGCCGCCTTTATGTCACCTTCTATGAGGAAGAGAAATTCAGAGTTTTTGTTGTACCAAGCGGTTTGCTAGCTTTTTATCTTGTCTGGTTGTTGATTTTTAACGTTTTTTTTTCCTTATTTACATAATAAAAACAAGTGACAGAATTGCTGGTTGAGGCCACAAAATAAAAGGAGCCCCCAGCACAAGAACGGGGAGAGCCTCGGCGCGCGCGGGTGAGCCCTACTGCTTGTTTCTCTTTCTGTCGCTCCACATCCAAGTATGCTCGGCATCTGGGGTCTTGCTGCAGAATTCCTTCTCTCTGTGTACCAAGCTGTTTCAAAGGAAGTGCGTCTTGTTGTTGCTGCCGCCAGATTCCTCAGTGCGGCCTTAGCCTGGACCTGAAAGGTAAGGTGGCTTCAGATCACACATGAGCACAGGGGTCTCGATCTAAAGGGTGGTGGAATTACACGTGCTGGTCCAGTACTGAGACCCCACACATCACCAGTTCTTTTCTCCTCCGGTCCGCCTTTGGTTATTGGAGCACACGCTAGAAGAGGGGTCCTTCATCACCGTCCTGAAGGGCTGCAGGTTTTTGTTTCACCCCAGTTGCTTAATAAGAAGCCTTATTGCTCAAGTGACACTCCTGCTTTACTTTAGTGGTCTCGCTTGTTAAGATTTTGACCCCTTATCGCTTAATTGAGTCTTAAACAGCTGTGTTTTTGTTTTTTAATTGCTCCTAATTAATAAAAACATGCAAATGACAAAAGAGGCCAGCATTTCTCCGTTTAGCTGGCTACCATTTACACCTACCTGTGTGTATTTATCAGGCACTGTTGAGTTTAATTCAGTACTTGGAAGGAAAGTGAAGAGGAAAAAGTCAAGGACTGAGAATTCCTCCTCCATTTTGGCCTTCAAATCATTTGGATGATGTCCTTAAAAATAGGAAGAACATCGAGGATATGAGAATGAGCTGACATAGCAGGGTTAAAGCACAAACAGGCCATGGAATTAAATGATTGGAAAGAATTGCTTTCTAATTAAGCAACCGGTTAGAACAAAAACCTGGCAGCCACTGCGGCCCTCCAGGACTGTGACTGAGGACCCCTGCACTAGAAGATTCCACCTTAATGGATACACACTCGTGAGTCGGAGAGTCTTGGCTCTGAACCTGGCATCTTGCAGAGTTTCTTTCCAACAAAATCGTAACTTACAAGCAAACATATTGGTGACGTCAGATGAATTCGGCCTCCACATTCAGGAGGCCCCTCGAGTTCTTCAGCTTATCACTCACCTTCTCACGTTTGATCTCAGAATGAATTCCATACAAAAACTTGACACCCAAGCTGCACCCCTCACGTTATTTCATTTTTCTCAGATTTAAAATTGGGGTGGCTTTGCTGCCTTATAAGCAGATCAGGGGGGTTAAGGTAAATCGCTGAGTACCTCACATTATGGGGGTAACTGAGGGAGATCAACAGTCACTGAACAACAACTGTTGGAAGTGTGGAGTCTGACCTCCAATCAGGCCACTTCTCCAGTGATGTGTGCCTCGGGTAACGGCACGTGTGTGGTGCAGTGGCCCACCCAGCTCCTTCTACCCCCCCTCCCCGCGGCTGCAGTCTGTAGCACAAGGCAGGTGTCTGTGCTTCTACCAGGACCATTTCATGAAAGTTCTCAGTTCTTCTCCTTGCGGAGGCCTTCACCCTTGTCTCGGTCACTTCTATGATGTAATGAGAACGTTAAGGCAGTGATGGGCGGACAAAGTCCCATGAAACTTCTGAGGCTTCCCTCCGATTGTGCCGAAAATAGTGACATCTGCAGGATTATAGAAGTCACAGAAGCCATGAGCTCCACGTAGCCCAGGCACCCCAAACCCAAGAACACCAAGTCCAAGTCGCAGGGGGGCTGCAGCCGATCTACACAGCCGCTCAGGTTTGGCCGATGAAAGCTTCAGCCTGAGACTGGAGAGGCAGATCATTCCACAGCTTTGGATCGTTTCTTATTGCTAAAAGGTCAACCTCCCTGCTGTCATTTTATTAATCCGCACACTCCGGATGGTCAGTGCTGAGCGGTATGTCAAGGTGTTGCTGATGGAGATGCTGGAGGTGGACTTTTCATCAGAGGGCACCTTCTGGATCGGTGTTATAAAGTGAGATGATGACAGAGTCTCGTGTGACAACTTGGGTGTGCCGCTTCACCAAGTGCTGAATCTGCCGAGCCGTCTTTAACAAAAGAGCAAGGGGGGTGCTGGGCACAGTCATTGGACTGACTCACTGGACCTTCTCGAAATGTAGTTTGAGAATTACAGCCGGAGACATTTCCTGATTTCTTTGGGGTCTGAGCAGAGCTCTCCCCCCCAAATCATGACATGTGCTCCTTGCTGGCAGCTGCCACGACGTTATTTTAGTGGTGGCGCTCTGACCGATTTCTGATCAGAGTTGCACACAAGCGGGTCTTCCGTTTTTTTTTCTTCTATTTTTCTATCTCCGTGGTTTGAAATCTTCTGACCTTTCTTCAGCCTTTCATTTTCTGCAGCTGCCTGGGCAATTTCATGCAAAGAGAACGTGGAAGGAAATTCTTTCTGAAATCGGGGGCTTTCCACATCGCCGATGTGTTTTTAATTAACGCTCGACTCCTGCACTCAGCACTTTTGTGTCTCACATTTGGTGCTCCAGGCCTCCTCTTCTCCGAGTGCCATCGGAACATGCAGAGGTTTGGAGGATGGAAGGTTAAGTAGGGGCAGCATTTCAGAGGTGGATTGGGAGTGGGGTCCTCACGTGCCAGGGTGGGGTGGCATTTTTTAAGTAACCTTAAGGTAACACCATTTTGGTTCAGTAAGTCAGAACTTCACCCTACTTTGCTACAGATCTCTCCGAGAACTTTGTCCGGGTTCCTCCTGACTGAGCCCAAGAAATATGAAAGGTGCAGCAAAATCATGGAAACAAGAAATGAAACCTAAGAATAAGATATTAAAATGTAAAAAATAAATAATATATAGGATATGGAAGAACTACCCCTGATAAAGCAGGTCAGACACACACACGAGTGTAAAGTTTATTAAATCCGCTGTGACCGTTGGTGGAGCTTCACGGCCCCCCAGTGCGGGGTCTGACATGTGGTGCCATCACGCTGAGACTGCCCCTCTTGTCTTCAGGGATACCATCTGGAACCACCGGGTCACATTCCTTCAAGAGCGGGTTTTGACCAAGTGGACCACCTGCACCATCTGGAATGCTGGGAAGCAGGGCCGTAAGCTGTACCGCAGCCTGTCTCCAGCCAATCAGAAAAAGGTAGGCCTTGTAACATGAAAGCATCTTGAAGGGCATTCTGTGTGGTGAATTATGGGGCTGGGGGTGGAGACACTTTTTTTTTAATAAAAGGGGACAGTGGGACATTCAGCTGGCCCTCATTTTAAGTAAATGGATGAAGGTTTGTGCTCTCACTCAAGGTGTGGGACGGTGGGTCGGCCATTTGAACCTCACTCTGCAGACTTGAGCCTGGTGTGGTGGGGCATCTTCACAGCTTCCTGCCTCAGCCTGATGTTGTGACAGAATATGAAGGAGCTTGGAGACAAAGGAGCTCATGCTAATGAGATGTTCTTTTTATTTTATTTTTTAGATCACCGCTTTTTGTGACGTTGATGAGAACAAGATAAAAAAGGGCTACTACACTTACGAGGAGTCGGAGGTCAGTAAGCGGGCATCGCCTGTCCTGTGCAAATGCAGAGGTAGCCATATTGCCAGTGGGCTGTGCTGTCACCACTTTTATCAACAGCATGACCTCCATATACACTTTTATTTATTTTTTAACTGCCTTCTGCCCCTCAGGAAATTCAATGACAGCCTGTTATATAAAAAGCACATCAGCACACAACGCCATTCAGACTGCCAGCTGGCGTGTGCCAAGAAACCGGTGGGACATCTCTGGTTACCAAACACTGAATAAGCTGCAGACACGTCCTGTTAGTGGGGACTGAGGTGACCCCCTTGTGAAAGTCAAGACCGGTCACAATAGACTTGTTACCCTTGTTAATGGCACGGGGGATCAGATTCACAGGGGTAAAGGACAGGACAGACAGTCTGGGTTTGAAGCTCGTCTGTCTGATGTCTCGTATTTCACAGACCATAAGAGGATGGAAAGAAAGGGCAGAGGTCACTGCTGAACCCACCACACGTTCGTTAACCCTTCATACTTCGCTGGCTCCATCAGGCAGGACCCTATTGGCTATCAGAGAAAGGGGCTTGAAAGAGTGCTCAGTCCGTGAATGTGACATGGGCTACCATCTTCAGTCATGCAGTTTGACACCATGTGGTGACGAGATCAACAATTGCAAGTCTGACATGTCCCACGCAAAAACATCACGTATTGCGACATCGGCTTAAGGGGAGCTCCTCGGGGGTACGTGCTGGCCGCTGTAAGGGGTATCTGGATCCAGGCTTATAAAGCCCCTTTATTCAGTATACGGGGGTCTTGGGAGTTGAGAAGGACCCTTGCTTGATGGGTGACACGCCAGAAAGGCTTAGGGTCTTTGTTAGTTTCGACCTTCAGGCTTTGACTGTTCGTCTGCTTTTGTTTCTTTCGTCTTTCAGTTGGGTTCGACGATGATACGCGATGCCCCCTACAGTCCACGCCCTGTACATTCATTCATGTGCGCTAATTGTCCTTCTGAAGAAACTGAACTCCCTATTCCATCGTCTGGGGGTCCGTCTGCATTTCCCATAGCAGCTTGTTGTGCCCACTGTTCGATTTGGATATTTGACCGAGGGTCTCTACTTGTGACATAAAGAGTCTTGTCATTCAGTGATGTGTCCTTTTTGGATTTTGCTCCCTAGGAGAGACCAAAGCCCAGGATTCCTGTCCGGCATTTTAAAGACAGCAGCCCTCCTTACATCGTGTGCGTTAAGCTGGTAAGTGAAGTGGCAGTCCTGGGATAAAAGGTGGGCTCAGATAAGCCACGGCGCTGATGACCCCATTTGTCACTTGCACCCTTTTGAGTGTCCCTGGCACGTTTCTTTGTATGTTGTGGTGTCGTCCGCGTCTTCTGTCCTTCTGCTGATTGTCCCTTTCTGCCACAGCCGTTTCTCCTCCTCAACTCTCGGCCCCCTTATACTTGTACTGTATTGTGGGGGCTCAATCTTACTGCTTGTTCACTTGGTGTAATGGCTGGGTTAGAGACCCCACTGGATCAAAGAAAGTTATGTAATCTAGAGACCCCAACTTTGATTCCTGCTGCTGCTATCTCGAGGAGTAGCTACCAGGGGGCGCCATCTCAGCAGAGACACTTGGTGTAATATTACTGTGGGGATTTTGCCCCCGTGCTTTAAAGCATGGGAAGAGAAGGGACCCTTTAACTGAACCAGTTAATGCTGACCATGTCTTTCTGTGGTGCTGCCAGCAGGGACTTTGAACTCCAACCTCAAAGTAGCCTGGCATCGCACAACTGGAGGCTTAGTGATCTTGAAACAAGAAGTGCCACTCCCAAAATGTCGGTCTTGCGGTTCCTGCCACCTGGAATTGAATTCCTCGTCCGGGCACTGTCTGGGCGAAGTTGTTTTTAGTGGCAGTGGAAGAAGTGTTGGGGAGCCCAGCTGGGGGTGCATACCCTGTGTCTGTGCGTGGATCACAGTGTTCTGTAAAAATGAGACTTTAATCTGAGGTACAGTATGGTACCCCACTGTATTGGTCATCCTGGTCCCCTCTTCATCTCCTGTCTCTGATTGGCTCTCTCTCTCCCTCACCCATCACCATTTTATAGCTGATGTGTGGTGAGGGCACAGGTGGCTGCTACACATTGTTGGTGGTGGTGGTGCACCCAGTGCCCCCCCAATGTAAATCGCTATATTATATATATTTAAGGAGTTTGTCATTTTGCATTATTATGGTGATGCAGTGGTTAGGAGTCCTGCCTTCCACTGGGTTTGAGTCCACAGGCTGGGTGTGAGGAGTTTGCCCGTTCTCTCTTTTTACCCTCCATCCAGAGGAAATTAATGTGCAACAGCAAACTGACCCTCCATTTGTGCCAAGGATCCTGCAATGAACTTGCATCCTGGGCAAGGCTGGTTCCTGCTTGGCGCCTCACGTCTCTCTGAATTGGAGAAAGCAGGTGCAAACAAATGGACGGATAAAGAGTAAGAAGTTAAAAGTGTGCATATGATGTGAAAGATTGTCAGGATGAGGTGCCACCTCAGCTTCTAATTGTTGGAGATTCTCCTTGAGGATGCAGAATTTTTGTTTAATGCTTGAAAACGATGAGGAAACCTTGGAGGGGGTGGCACTGGGGTTTGGCGACAGGAATTAGAGGAGGCTGATGGATTTACGGCCTCTGGCACGCATTCAGCTCAGGCCCGGGCTGTGATTCACTCTGTGCCTTGTGTGTTGCTCGCTTACTGGTTCTTCATGTTCTTCATGCCAAGTGAGCTCATTATCTGGAGGCTTTGCTTCTGCTTTGTCTTACGGTGCCATCTGACACACCCAGGTCTCTGTTTTTTGCAGGACATGACAGGTGGAGTTTTGGAGGAGAACCTGCACTCCCTGAACTTGGAGGAAGGGCGTGACTACTTCCACTTCAGCTGAGATCCCCGGCAGTGAAGAACAGTGGAGAGGAGAGCCATGCGGCATCACAGACCCAGCAGCAGTCTGGGAAGACTGGCGGGCACAGAGCCATGCTTCATGAACCACTGCTCAGGGTCTCCCATTGGGCTGACCTGGAGACCCCCCTCTGTCTGGTGTTCCAGCAGCAGTGTCCTCCACAATGTTGAGGTAGATGCCCACCAGCTCATTGGCATATGTAAGGCTCTTTATGAACAGACCACCAAGGAGATTTTATTTTACTTCTGTCACTTGTGTTGTTCCTGTTCTGTTTGTCATTGTCATTTGGTGTCACTCGTGTCATCTCTGTGTTTAGGTTAATTAAATGGCTTTTGTTGGATTTGTTACATACTGTATAACACAGTGCCAGTTTTCTGTTATTTAATAGTAACGTTAGTTGTTTTGGTGGGATACTGTGCACCTCAGCCTCATGGTACTCCTCATTGACTTCATATAACAATTTGAAATTGTCACAATTGGGCCACTCCTCATAACAGTCCACTCGATCACAGACCACTTCTAGAGATGACTGGCCAGGCTTGTGGGCCGCACCTGTCTGACGTGAGCATAAGTGGCGCTGTGATTAATGAGCCGCACCATAAGCCTGAAAGTCCCGGGTTCAAATCCCACTGTTGGCTCAGCCTGTACTCGGGCTTCACATCAAAGGCACCATATAGGAGGTGACCCCAATAAGTAAGATGGTTCACTTTTCTCTAAGGGTTAAGTTCAAGTTCAGCCAAACCATTTCTTGTTCAACAAAACGTCAATTGAAACAACAAGAGCACAAAATTCAAAAATTTAACACTTGAGCAGAATAAGAGGGAGCCACTGGGCCAGCGGGTACAGAAAAGCAGTTAATGGGCGAGATCACCCGAATCAGTACAAGTAATTAGGGGGCAAAGCTTCACACTTAGGGAACCACGCAGGTCAGAATGCAGTTTGAGCAGGACCCCGAAACACCAACTTGATACAAAATGTACTTAAAGATAAACTGGCTACCTTATTACAGAGAAATGAAAAAAAAAACACAAGAATGTAAAAAAGGATTGTAGATAACGGACAAGAGGTGTGACTGGCACTACGAGATTTAAACTGAGAACCGCTGACGTCTGCAGTGCTACAGTTGGGATTATTCAGGTTGAGATGGGGGCCAACTGGCTGGCCATCTCCCCTTAGTTAACGTGTTTTTGGCCTGAGCCTTTCCTGCCTCGCGTTAATCCCAGGCTGGAGCGCTAGGCCGTTTGTCTAGTTAGGTTAGAGCTGCCCACGAGTTTACACCTCAGTGTATGAGCCCACCGCTTTATGCCACGTCGGATTGTGACTCAAATTCTGACATCGCTGTCTTTGCCATCAGCTGGTCTTGAATTGAAATGCAGTGGTCTGCTGCGGCTTGGTTACGACACGAGATCTGTGGACGCCTTTGTGTTTCACTTTAAATGGACGCACACGTTGCCTACTGCAGTGAAAAGCATTTGAGTGTTTGGTTGACGTTCTTAATTTTAATCTGATAAAACCGAGCCAAGGTGAAATGCGCCACATGCATGTGCACTGCAATTACTCCACCTGTTGGACTGCACTTCATTGTGTATGTGTATTTGAAAAGAAAAAAGAAAAACTAAATGACTTTACAGCACCCTTGTCACAGTTATGTTCATCACTTCAAATATATTTATTCTAGCGTAAAGGTCATTTTTTAGACTTTCTTTCACTGTACATGAATGTGGGCAGACATGCGACGTTCACAAGAAGTAACGGCACATCCAGGAGTGCCAGGCGGCCACACGTGGGTTCAACGGGGAGAAACAGGAGCTCAGTGGCGAGAGGTTGAGCTGCAGTGACCCCTGCTGGAGGTTTGATGTCAAGCCGCGTGAGGGGGTAGGCTAACAGAGGTAGGGGGACGTTTATATGGCGTGTGTGTAGTCAGGTGATCAGGACTTCCGAATGAACTTGTTCTTCCAGTATGGAGTTTGAGAAAGCAGACTTATTGGGATTTGAAAAATTAGTGAAAAACGTTTAAACATAAAACACAAGTGCGATTTTTGTGTCTGTGTATTGTCGCCTTACAACTTTGCCAATGGACTTGGATGTGCACGGAGGACAGTAGGAGAGTCTGCAACCCAAACAAATTACCCAGAATGCTGTGCAATTCAATCTGATTGGCAAGTTGAGTGCAAACAGGAAAGGACGACGGGCACATCAGCTGTTTACGTTTGTTTGGCAGCGAGCGAGAGAAAGCACAGCGGAGTCGAGGTGTAGACCTCCAGAGCACCGTGCCACGCCGCTCACGAGCCAATCACAGTGACACAGCTGATGACATTTAGGGGCCTTTGCATTACATGTCACTGATTGGGGGTCCTCTGGCTCACGGGTAGCCACACCCTTCTCATAGTTTCTCCTTTGTAAGTCACGTGACTGCAGAACTCCGGTGGTCCGTGTCTTGTGCCGTCTCGGTGAGCGAAGCTGGGATTTTTGTCGGTTCAAGTGAGGCAAACACCTGCAGCCGAATCTATTTGAGAAGCGGAGCCTCGACGAGGGTTTCGGTGTTTTAATTCTATTAAAATTGCATCGCTCAGCAGTATTTTCCACAAATAAAAAAAAAATGCAAGTTTCACTCTGAAACGTATATAGAAATACATTGGACTGGAATCGGTCATACTGCCACTCTTAGTATTACCCCGTTTGTATGAGTGTGTGTGTGGAGCCCAACGGCAGCTTGAACGGTGTGAGGACACGTTAAGTCAACGACCCCCGCAGCGCAGCAGCTTGTTCCCAATTTTTTTTTCTTTTTTAAAATCCACCAGATAAGTTTTGAGTTTCTTTACAGTCATTTGTGCCCAAACTGCCTGGCACTGCCTGGTTGCTCATTGTGTGTAAAGGGTCTTTAAAATCTTCGACTCGCAACATAAAGCTCGGACTACACTGAAGATCTTCTTCGTGATGACGTTAAACCTCCAGACATGCGCCGACTGCTAACTGGGGCCATGATGGGCACAGTGCCCTCTTGACCTCTGACCCGACAGCTCTCTGGGGGTACATGCCACTTACTCAGTGTCCATCAAGGGCATCTTCCTGTGTTGGCCACGCAGTCCTGTGCCACCACCTGAGAGCAGACGGTGATTTGAGACCACCGACTTCGTGTCACTGCCAAGCTTGAGCTCTTCAGAGGTCCAAGGGGGCAGAAACTGCAGCACAACATCTGAAGGACGGCACTGCCATACCTGCTCCAGGTGAGTACAACCATTTAATTTGAAATCAAAGGCATTACATTAAAAGAAGAAGAAGAAAAAAAAAAAAAACAGTCGCCATCACGGTACAGCGGGCAGCAGCAGCAGCACCAGCACAAGGGGCTTGTGGGTCGGACTCCATCTCCGACTAGGACACTGGTTTCTGTAAAAGAAAGGAACAGGAGCAAACAGTCTGGCATTGCTGCCAATACCCATGCCAACTTGAGAGAGTGGTCTGTCTACCTGTAATTAAGCCCACTACACCCCCCAACCCCTAAATGATCCAATCCTGATTGATGTCACCTGTGAAGCACTTGGCGCATGCAGCATCACATGAGCTGTGTGCCCATGTGTTGTTAGCACACTCATCCGCACAGCTGGCGGACGTTTACTTTGTTTTGGGCATGGGTTGGCTTGTATTTACCAGTGATGGGCACCCTACTCCTCCACACGGATTTGAATCATTCGGCTCAGCTCAGTGAAAAGCTCCAGGTTCTCGTTTGTTCTTTAACTGCAGGAAGTAACGACGACCCCACCGCCTAACCTGTCGTGTACTGCAGTGATATTGGACCAAAAAATGTAATTAGCAAAACAAGGATGGGCACTGCTGGCATAGGCGCATCACATCTGATTGGGAGCTGCTGACTGGGGGGTGGCACCTCAGAAGCTGTTCCTTGTGCTGATTGAGTCAGCCTTCTGCCACTCTTAGCACGACTCTGAACCATCTTGTAGTTTAATGACTGAGCGGACCTTCTCTTCCTGTCTGTTTTAATAGAAATTCATAATTAATTCTGACTCTAAGGTTGCTTATCCTAGGGTGGCACAGCAGAACTGGTGAGGCTGTTCTCATCTCAATATAACCTGACAATTTACTCAGTTTTGGCTTTATGATCAGAAGATGCAGTAGAATGCAACCGCTAGGGTGAGTCAGGGGAGCCAATGGCTCAAGCAAACCTATGACGGGTGTCTCAGTGCCCCCCTGCTATGCCAGGTTACCTCTGGCAGGGTGTAGAGAAGGGCAGCCAGGCTGAAAAGCAAAAGGGAGATGTGGCAGTGTAAAGTGGCACGCTTGGCAGTTGCAGGGCAGACATCAGGGGCTCACTTGGTCACCTACGGGGGTATTTTGCTTGTCTTTAAATGTTAAGCAGAGAAGGGGAACATCAAATGCATTGACGGCTGTGCCCCCCGTTCATATGGCTGACATACAATAGGTGGCATTTATATATAAAATAGCACAAACATCATCAACAGGTGGAAATGCCAACAGACCAACCACACCTGACTGTGTTAAGTTCATCTGGGAGCGGCGCATCACTGGCACTGGGTAGAAGGCCCACTGAACTGTCGCTGTGTGATGGCAGGGGCGCGAGCTCATCGGACTGTTAACACAAGCCATGTCTACTGAGCCGTCAGCTGTCTACTGGGGTCAATTCTAAGAAACTGAGAGGAATGAAAATTGAAACTCAGCTGGCATGTTAGGGAGCCCCGTG
>NW_024381688.1:0-1070 GCF_016835505.1 Polypterus senegalus
GGAGGCGGCTGCCTGGGCGGGTCTGGTCTCGCCCGTTGGGCTTCCACTAACCTGGCCTTCGTGGCCTCCAGCTCCCGGTTGGTAGCGGCTTGCGCTTGCTGCAGGGCCTGGAGCTGGGCGTTCATTCCCTGCAGCACGGTGTTCAGGTCCTGTCCCTCCGTCATTCCGGGATCTCTTATCCTGCCGACTACGCCACTTGTAAAGGACCGAGAGACAGTAGCAAGGGTTGGGGTTTTCCGGCCCGTATATTGTAAACAACAAAAAACAGGTCAAAATTATAAACAAACAGTTCATAATGCGACGCCGACTCCTGGCGTCGCGCCATTTTATTGGGGAGGAGCCGGAAGTGGAGGAATGTGGGAAGGACCGCAAGGGAGGATGGGAAGGATGACGCCAGGGCAAGATGGCGGAGGAAGGGCGGAAGTATCGCACTGCGGTCATCCATGCCTATGGTGCAGGACGGTCTTTTTTCCTATGAGGAAGCAGAGGGAGAAAGTTAATACCCCACCATTCCCTGGCGGCGAGTGGTTTCCCAGGTGCTGTCGAATCAATCCTGACCTCCTACTGGCGTGCGTGACAACATTTAGAGACTTTTTGGATTTGTCTGTGAGATCAGAGGTGACAGACAATCCATTGTTAGAATTCAGAGAAGCCATTAAATCAGTCAGTGAACATGAAGTCACATTTGACATGCAAGACAACAAAGGCTCAGGATATGTGAATAACATTAGGTGAATGAATCAGTCTTGGGTAATGCATAGGAACACATCAAAGTGAAGAAAAATATGAAGAAAAAAAAAAAACACGAATGAGGGCCATTTTCAGGATCTTTAGCAAACAAAACAATCCAGCAGAAGCTACGGAACTAAGAAAAAGAGCGTCACTTGTTCGAATACAAATCGCGAATTGCAGAAAAATGACATTTCTATTCTGGTGAAGGATGTAGCTGGTAAACTAAAGTGGTGAGAGTTGGTGTGATGGGTCCTTGTAGTCAAACCCCTCTGTAACGGCACCTGTTTGTGCCTTAAATAAAGAAATGATGGTGATAATCGATTCATTAATATCAGAGG
>NW_024381689.1:0-11037 GCF_016835505.1 Polypterus senegalus
AAACAAGCTAACCCCTTAGAGTAATAATAATTACACCGGCTGTTACAGACTGGAATCAAATGTGCTTTTATTCTAAAATAGTAAGAATATGACAGCTCACTTCTAAAATGGACTCCTTCGGATCGAACCTGTGAAGTTTTGATTACCAGTCAACAGTTGATCCCTCGCCACAGCTGTCGCACCAACGTTGTCAATGTCGCATCCTAAAGCAGATTGTTTTCTGCAGTTATATTTTGAATGGAGCACATTTGTTGTGTTATATTTGTACATTTTGTGAAAGTGTTTCTTTGATATTTGTAATTCAGGCTTCACACATTATACACTTCATGTCTACATTTTGTCAATTATTACTAAATCATGAAAAATGTTTCTGTATTAACAATGTGTTTACATAGATCGTTGTAGACAAGGAACACACATGAAATGCAAGTGTTCCAAATAACGATATAGTATTTATAAAGGTGTTATTTTGCTTGACTTCTCACTCTATACAACTCTAAGCGGATCAGGCGGAAGCAGAGAGCGGATCAGCGGCGGAAGCAGAGAGCGGATCAGCGGGAAGCAGAAGGCGGATCAGCGGCGGAGCAGAAGCGGATCAGCGGCGGAAGCAGAGACGGATCAGCGGGCGCTCCCACAGGACTAGCCCTCAAGCACCGAGCAAGTTCACCTGAGGTAAAGCCGGCAGCTGACCAGTAGAAATAACCTGCAGTGAGAAATTAAAGTCCACCAGCAGGTGGTGGAAACTGTAAAGCGACGGTGATTCAGCTCAACACGAAGCGCAGAAGCACCTATAAAAGCGCAAGATGACTTCAACATTTAATGTAAGTTCTATCTGCTCTCTGCCCATCGAGAGCACGTTTATATGTTGTGTGTCCCGTATGTACAGCTCAGGTTTTCCGGCCGACAGTGCAGATAGCTTCACCTGCCAAAAATGTTTAGTTAATTTAGAGTTGGTCGGAAAATCGCAGAATTGGAGGACCGCGTTAGGAATCTGATAGCGATTAGGCAAACCGAAAATTGGATCGACTCGGTTTGTTTAGACAATTCAGCTACATCTGATTCGCTTCAGTCTCCAGGTCCCACTGTAGTCAGTCGAGGCCGAAATCAGCAGCACCAATTCAGCCACAGGGCGAGTGGGTAACAGTAAGGCGAGGGGTCTAAGAATCCAAAATATAGTCCCCCAGCACCCAGGTCACCAATTCGGACCCAGAACAGGTTCTCAGCTCTCCGCGCCTGTGGAAACTGAGAATAATAAAGTGCTCATAATTGGCGATTCCATAGTCGGAATGTTAGAATTCCAAACTATGTTAAACCAGCAGTTAATGTTAAGTGCCTTGCAGGGGCCAAGATTTCTGGCATAAAGGCCGCATTGGACCGTGTTGCCGACGATGAAGTATCTACCTTATTGCTGATATTTATTTACAGCAATCTGAGGTATTAAAGCGGAACTTCATCTCTCTATGCACCAAAGCTAAAACAAAATGTCGAATTTAATTGTATCTGGTCCCTTACCAAGATTGTATAGAGGGATGTGATTTATAGCAGATTGCATTCCTTTCACTGCTGGCTAGAAACCTGGTGTGCAAATAAAAGCATAGCATTTGTGAACAATTGGGATGATTTTTGGGAAAGGCCTGGATTTTTCAGAAGAGATGGTCTTCATCCTAACTGGAGGGGATCTTATGTATTATCCCAAAATATGCAGCAAAATGCCTGGTTGACTGATTAGAGCACCATCCAGGCGCGAGTCATGTGATCTTAAATCACAGGCTGTTGTTTATCCCACCTGTTATTTTCCTGAAGCTGTTACCCATAATCCCTGTTGTGGGGCATCCAGTAAATTTAGTCTTGGAAACAAACCATAAATTAATTGATAACCAAAAAATAAGGTGTATAATTAGACCAAGGGATAAAACCAGACCCTCCACCAGGGGCATCTGTAATAGAAATTTAATTCAAATTAAAACAAAAAATATATCAGCAGTTCAGAAAGAACCATGCAGTTTTAAATGTTGTTTATTGAACATTCGCTCTCTTGGCACTAAAGCTGTTTTGGTAAATGATATTATATTAAGTACAAAATCTGATCTGTGTCTTCTACTGAAACCTGGCTTAGTAAATATGACACTGTTCCCTAGCTGAGCGTCACCAGATGGATACTGTCCTTCATAAGTCTAGAGATTCTGGTCGAGGAGGAGGCCTTGGAATAATTCATTGTAACAAAATGCAAATCACTCCTAAAAATTTAGGCAACTTACATCCTTTGAGGCATTCATTTTAAATATTAAAACAGATTTCAACACAATTATAGTGCTAGTCTACAGACCACCAGGGCCATATTCATTGTTCATGACTGAATTTAGCAACCTTCTGTCTGATTTGGCTATAAATTATGATCACGTAGTTCTGATGGGGGATTTTAATGTACACATTGATGTGGAAACTGACACTTTTAGCAAATGTTTTACTTATTTGTTAAATTCAGTAGGATTTTGTCAGATTGTCAAAGGTCCAACTCATAATCATAATCATACATTAGATTTAATTATAACTTACAAAGTTGAAATTCAAAATTTAAATATTACTCCATTAAATGTAGTTATTTCCGATCACTTCTTAATTACGTTTGATTTAGTTCTGCCCATGCCAAGCCATTCGCAGATTAAAACAAAGACAGTGCGACATCTAGATTGTAATTCTGCTTCAAAATTTATAGATACCTTGAGTAAGTCGAGTGTAATTGTGGAAAACCATTTAGATCAGTTAACATCAAATGTAAACGTGGAAAACAATTTAGATCACCTAATATCACATTATAATGTGACCTTGAGAATGCTCTGGACACAGTGGCTCCCTAAAACAAAAGTGATCAAAGCACATAGAAACTCTCCCTGGTTTAATGAAAATACTCGAGCTCTTAAATTAGAGTGTCGAAAACTGGAGCGCAGATGGAGAACAACAAAGCTACATGTCTTTCAAATTGCATGGACAGAGAATGTAAATAAATATAAAAAGGCCCTCTTTAAAGCTCGCTCAGAATACTATTCTACATTAATAGATAGCAATAATAAAAAATCCTAGGGTACTTTTTAGAGCAGTGGCTAAATTAACAAATGGGAATTCAGATCTACAGTGCAAAATACCAACAGATATTAGCAGTACAGACTTTATGAACTTCTTCAATGAAAAAATTAAAATATAAGATCCCAGATCTCAGCATCACAGTACAAACCAAATACTAGCTTAGCAGACCCTGTGCTTACATTGCATTCAGCACTTTAATAATTTTAATCCTGTAACTGAGCAGGAAGTCTTAACTTAATTACTAAAATGAAGCCCACTACTTGTTCCCTAGATCCAGTGCCAACAAAACTAGTAATAAGTGCAATGGATGTTCTTGCAGCGCCTATTTTAACCGTTATCAATAGTTCATTACTGCATGGCACCGTACCTGATGCACTAAAAGTGTCAGTTATTAAACCTTTACTTAAAAAGTCAGACCTAGACCCACACATACTAAATAATTATAGGCCTATTTCAAATTTACCATTTCTCTCTAAAATACTAGAGAAAGTAAGTGCCAGTCAGCTTCAGTCACACCTTACGCATTACAATTTATTTGAGAAATTCAGTCTGGCTTTAGCACTGGTCATAGTACAGAAAGCGGCACTAACATCGGGTTGTAAATGACATTCTGATATCCTCTGATGAAGGAAATTCCACTGTAATTATGTTGTTGGACTTAAGTGCAGCATTTGACACCATTGACCATTCGATTTTACTGCACAGGCTAGAAACGATGTTGGGCTTACAGGCCCTGCTCTTAGGTTCAGTTCTTATTTATCAAATCGATTCCAGTATGTACAGAAATGTGCAGACATTACTCCATCATTATACACAGAAGTTGAATATGGTGTCCGCAGATCAGTACTGGGACCTTACTGTTTTCACTTACATGCTTCCACTGGGATCTCTCATTAGGAAACATAATGTTAATTTTCACTCGTATGCAGATGAACCCAGTTATACCTTTCATTTAAATCAAATGAAGTTTCTCGATGTTGTCTTTAATTAGTTGTGTTAGTGAATTAAAGGAATGGATGAATGAGAACTACTTGTCTTTAAATACAGATAAAACAGAGATGTTAATTGTTGGAGGGAATGCGCTGATCACAGCAATATTTTGTCATCATTTAACTCAGTTGGAATCCCAATTAATTTTACTGAATCAGCCCAATCAGGTGTTATCTTTGACTCTAGCATGTCATTTAAACGCATATTACAAAGTCGTCCAAAACATGTTTTTTCATCTTAAAAATATTAGGAAATTAAGGCTTCTAAATAAACAGGATTGTGAGAAATTAATTCATGCATTTATCTCTAGTAGGATTGACTACTGCAATCGGTGTTCACTGGCTGTTCAAACTGTTCTCTATACAGCCTCCAGTTAATCAAAATGCGCTGCAGAATTATTACAAGAACAAGAAAATATGAACACATAACCCCAGTTCTTAAATCTTTACACTGGCTCCCAGTTAAGTTCAGGGCAGATTTCAAAATCCTCCTTTTAACATATAAAGCATTAAATGGCCAAGGTCCGGCTTACTTGTTTGAACTTATCATGACTTACAAACCTGGAGCATTAAGATCTCAAGATGCCGGTCTGCTTAGGATTCCAAGGATTAATAAAATAACAGTGGGAGGTCGAGCTTTTAGTTACAGGCCCTAAACTGTGGAATGGTCTTCCTGCTTCCATAAGAGATGCCCCCTCGGTCTCAGCCTTTACATCCCGGCTGAAGACTCACTACTTCAGTTTAGCTAGTATTCTGACTAGAGCTGCTGATTAACTGACATACTGCATTCTGTTGTTAGTCATTAGCACTATACATGTACATGAATAATTATATTTGAATACTAACCCTCACCTATTCTGTTTATTTCTCGGTACAAATGGCCATTGGTGCCGCCCACCTACCAAGTTGTTTTCCTGCTCTATGGTAAAGTCATCCCTGATGGAGGATCACAGGAATCATGGGAAGAGGGGTCCTTTCATGAACACGCTTCAGCGTGGCATGGCCAAATGGAGATGCAGCTAGATGGATGAGGTCTCCAGGACACTAAAAATATCAAACCTAATTTGTCATATCATCTACTGTTAAACCGTAATTCTAAAATTTTTATTATGCTGTCTTAAGGAATTGTTCTGTTGTGTATATTGTATTGTATTGACCCCTACTTTTGACACCCACTGCGCCCAACCTCCGGAAGGGGTCTCTCTTTGAACTGCCTTTCCGAGGTTTCTTCCATTTTCCCTACAAGGTTTTATTGGGAGTTTTCCTTGTCTTCTCAGAGAGTCAAGGCTGGGGGGCTGTCAAAAGGCAGGGCCTGTTAAAGCCCATTGCGGCACTTCCTGTGTGATTTTGGGCTAAACAAAAATGCACTGTATTGTATTGTATTGTAAGCAACTGACACACAGGTAAATAGATTTGAGCTGAGAAAACTGTGAGGGGTGGGGGATGCGATAGCAGGCTGCTTGCTGTTTACTGCTTATCAACACATTTAAAGGACATAAGACGCTGAAGGAGAGGTCTGAGCGTTTAAGGTGGGACGAGACTACAAGTTTTTTCGTAGGCTCTGGTAATTCTAGTGTTAAACAGTATCTACATATAAAGGCGATGTAATTTAACATAACAAACATTACCATTTTTTTTTTATTTTGTAGCCTATTGTATACTTTACATAAACATAAACACAAATTTTGCACCCTTAAATTTATCACTACATCAAATACCTTAAATGAGAATCAGGTGCACCAGATCAGGTATAAATGGTTAGAATATCATTATAGAAGATCTTGGTAGAACCTCTCCTGATTAAACCTCAGACATTTAGCCTGGTTTTGCTCTTTACTGATGAAGTGTGTGCTATCAATAGCCAAATGGTTTTATGTATACTTACCAACAGCTTTAGATTCTAGCTATCATATAAATAGTGCATGGAATGTAAAAAATACTTCTTTTTGCTGAACATGAAGCAGTTGATACTCCAAAGACAAAATTTCAGTCAAACAACAGGTAAGTGGTTGAATTCTGTCAGTACATGCATGAAAACAGCCCTGTCTCCAGGCTGTTATTTCTTTACAAATGAAGTAATAGGTGGAGAATGCTTTTAAAGGAAAGAAAATTCTAATACAACTTTAGGTTCAAGAGTTTCTATTTAGGGCTGCCACAAATTATCTAAAATTATTTTATGAATAAATTGATTAATCTAATAACTATTTTTATCCAAATAGTTCAGTTAGACATGTAAGTGTGTAGCTGTATTTAAAATAACATATAGAAATTTAAAAACATTAGGATATAAAAAAGCCAAACTAAAAAAGCTGTAGCAAGAAGACAAACAATACAACACTTAACTCAAAAAGCATTAAAATTATATGTCTGACTATTGGATTAGTTAACATAACTTTATGTCAGCAGTCCAACTTGAAACAAGGCCAAATAATTAGGATTTTGGGTTATTTTGAAAATTAATATTACAGTAAATCCACTCTAAGACTTGTTTCACACGGATTTTGTTTTAAAATTCATCTTTAAATTGAGATGGATGTTATTCATAGACATAAATATAGGCACTAGGTATTTTTTCATACAGCACCTTAGTAATGTTATTACAAGTATTAATGATATCAATTGAAATCATATTGCAGGAGATGTGAAACTCTTGAAGAGAAGACTGGGGCAAAACCAATATTCTATACTTTTTCAGCAGAGCATTAAATGACTATAACTTAAGCCTTTTAGTATTAGTTAATTTTGGCACTGCCGACTTTGGTACAGCATTGTTCTTAACAGCCATGAGTGCACAATGAGCATTTTTTTTAATTCCTGTTGCTTGTTATTCGCATCATCGTGTTTAAACATTTACTCGTTATTTATAAAACTGCTGACGAGCAGGAATGACAATGTGCATGTAAATCTGTTTGTTCATTTTAAACTCTAGACATTTATCCACACCTTTTCACTTTTTTAAAAGCAACCCTAGATGTTTGTGCCAGTCATTCCCCCAAATAAGTGAACATTAATAATACATCAAAAATCCTGTGCAAATGGTTCTATGCACCATAAATTTGAGGTCTCTCAGAACAGTTAATCTGTTAAAAAAAATTAATCTTTTTCTCATCGTGAAAATAAAGAAGTGGGAGAAAATATTTACACAGAAGAACACTTCATAGGTGGCACTTTGTTCTTCTAACTCTAACCCTTTCTGCAATATGAGAGTGGCTGGACAGACATCAACCTGTCTGCACTGACTTAAGAGAAAATGTGGAAAGAGCCCAGAGCCATTTTACTCAAGACGTACATACCTTTTTTAAAGTTAAAAGCAGGATTTTGCTGAGCTGTATGGTCTGCATATTTGGCAGTCTTAACTGCAAATGTTTCTTTACAAAAGACAACATGCCAGCAACAAGCTTCCCTGCAGGCAGACAGCTGCATGATGCTATGCTGCAAACTCTCTTCAGTTAAGTTTGCATCAACTGTGCTAGAATAAAAAAAAAAATACACCTTCCTGAGTCAGCCTGATAATATATTGATAGTGGTTTACTTACAGTTTAAAGATTGGAGAATAAACCCAAAAACAGCTTTATAAAGCTGATATATTTTTATACAGGATGTTATTACTTATCAATTTTGATAACTGCCAAGTTTCTTTCAGATCCACAAGGTCACAGTTAAAGAGTTAAGCAAATGACCTCGGACTAAATAAAGTTAGCAAGTGCATTTAACATGCTAGTCTATCATATTTAACTAGCCTGAGTACTGAAAGTATACCTTGTACTGTGTACTGTAGTATACCTTGGCAGTGACATTCATGTCTCTGGTGACTCTTCCTATGAAGTCAGTAGACGGATTGGGAGAGCATGGTGGGTCATGAGGTCACTGGAAAGGGTGTGTGCACTCCGATATCTATACAAACGAGGAAGGTTCAAGTCTTTAGAGTCCTGGTGCTTCTTGTCTTGCTATATGGTTGTGAGACATGAACGCTATCCAGTGACCTGAGACAAAGACTGGACTCCTTCGGTACTGTGTCTCTTCGGAAAATTCTTGGGTACCGTTGGTTTGACTTTGTGTTGAATGAGTGGTTACTCTTTGAGTCCCAAATGAGGTACATTACCTGCATTGTGAGGGAGCATCAGTTATGGCACTACAGCCAAGTGGCGCGTTTCTCCGAGGGTGATCCAGCTCGTAAGATCCTCATTGTTGGGGACCTGAGTGGCTCGACCAGGCCAAGGGTCACCACGTAACACCTGGCTACGGCAGATAGAGAGTCATTTCCGGAGGGTGGGACTGGGCCGCGTGTCTGCCTAGGGGGGTTGCCAACCTGGATCCCAAGCTGTTTTGTTGTGTAGTGGTGCTGGAACACACTGTACCAGTGTATGCTCCCAACTTGACTTCACCTGTACTGAAACATTTTTTAACTTCATTGCACTAACAAGTAGTGGTGGCAAATGATATTTAGCAGACAATTTATCTGTTCTGTCCAAAGAAACGTTATGGTTGTAACTTTCATCCCAATGCTAATCACTACTATAAATTTCTCAAGCAAACCAGCCTCACAGCACTTAAAGAACTACTGCTGAACAGTTAGGTGTAAATTTGCTACTTACATTATTATTGACTTGTCCTGTGCTATAGTTCCAAAGTGCTTCCTCTTCAAGTGTTGAGTAAATAGGTTGTGAAATACCATCTGTGTTTTAACAACCATTTTCTCAGACTTTT
Source organism: Polypterus senegalus (assembly GCF_016835505.1). NCBI lineage: Eukaryota > Metazoa > Chordata > Cladistia > Polypteriformes > Polypteridae > Polypterus > Polypterus senegalus. The sequence continues at coordinate 8,781 of NW_024381689.1, forward strand.
CTGAAGTACTCCCATGCAGAAGAGAATTTTACCAGATATTTGAAGGAACCTCCTTCCTCTGCATTTGTACAGCTGTCACCATGATTAGCATACTCAAATTCAGAGTTGTAGTATGTCAGAATGTGACAGAGTGGCAGGAATAACTAGTTGATTAAGAAAATAAAATTTGAGTAAATATATTCACAGAAGACCTATTTCTAATAAATAAAGGGTCATTGTTTTAGGGTGTTAACACAATGCATGTACTGTATATGTTAACACTGGGGGGTGATGTATTATCTATGGCCTTTTCCAATTTTCTCCCATCAGTTTATGAAATATGAGTTTTACCTTTCAGTGGATTTTCAGGAATTTGTAGTTGGTATAGAGGCTAGAACTAATATAGCACTCACAGAATCAAAACAACCAATACTTAAATATACAGTTTTGTACCAAAACTGGCACCCAAAGACTGTTCTTATAAAGGGATTAACAAGTGCCTGCACTTCCTACTCCATTTATAACAGGTGATTAAATCTGTTCTCAAGTTTAGGACACCTAGCCATCAATTGTCCAACTAAACCAAAATAATACCAAAATCCCTCAATCATACATCTCCTGTGTTCTCGCCTCCCAAATCTCAAAGGAACTACTAAGTCATTACCTTTAGAAATTATTTTCCTACGTTTTTAAAACATGAATTTGTAACTCACAACCCAAGTAAATAATCTCATTAAAGGAGGAATGCAACTGAGTTGTTCATCTGTTTGCCTATACAAAGTTCATTACACAATATGAACTGCTCAATTTTACTGATCTTAGCTTTTTAAACAACACTTTTGAGAACAAGGAATATGACCTGGAATCAGGAAAAAAACAGGACTATAACAGGAAAACTTTAGTCAAAGGATAGATGAGAGGTCTGAAAAAAGAAACAGAAGAGAATCAAACAACAAATTCACAGAGTAACATCTACAAGCTTCCACTACTCTAAAAGGCACATGGAAATAATGTGTGGTATCAAAGCCATAATGGCAAACACCCTGTGCTGTCTTCTCATATATATGGGGTATGATTAAAAATATATATATATATATATATATATGTGTGTCACATAACCAACAAATAGCATAGCAACTATAGACAATATGGCCATAAAAGTCAACACAAAATGGAGCCACCTGCTAAAGCCCTTCAAGCAAAATGATGCTTTAATGATGCCACTGAACATGAATACAACTGTTGTGTCTTCTTTTTAGTTGTGAGCGTCTTAGATGGTACACAGGGAAAATGTTTTGGTTATTACTTTCTACTTTATTAAGTTGTAACTACTCCACTACTTGAGTGTGGAGTTTAATTCCCAAGCAACTGCAAATTTCTGAATTTCATATCTAGAAAAGGAACATGGTCCTCCCACCTCTTTGGAATCTATCCTGCAAAGACTGACTTCATTTCTGAATTATTACATAGGCAGTTTTTTCTGGTATGCTTAGCAGTTGTGGATATTTAGTCAGGTAGCCTACAATTACAAGAAACTGTCCAAGTAGCTCAAAATATAAGCTCCTGATTTTGGTTTAATTCTGATACCTTGTGCAATTTGAGGAGTTCTCTTTTTGCTTGTATAGCACTGAAAGGGCCAGTGTTTTTCAGTTTTATCAGCCATAATGAATCCATGTTATTTTCTAACTGACATCATGTGTGTATGTTTTTTTACATGATTGGCATCATGATTTTTAATCCTGCATTCTCAAAGTTATACATATTAATGGCTCACTCTAAATGGATGCACCACTAAATGTGAAGTAGTAGTATACACAAAGTATTATCTAAAAGGCACCCATAATTGGCTGCCTTTTGATTCTAAATATCTTTCCATTCAGGTTTATTAGGTGTAAAAGAAGAGACAAAGTATAGGCCATATGTTTTATATATGCATACATATACATGCACCAACCACACACACACACACACAGACAGATGTACATAAATTGTGGCACTGTAGTGTACTAGTTAGAGCTACTAAATAAGTTTTAGTTCTTATTGTCATTCATTCCATATATCAAAACCTGCTTTGTAAGAAAGTCAAAACTGATGCTTACAGTATGTGAAGAAACTAAAATTTATTATTTATTCCAAAATAGTTAACTACCTTCTGAAAATAATTACCGGGCTAATTATACTGCTTTAATAAGTACTTAAAAATTAGGTTTGACAAAAGAGCAGTAAATATATTTGTTTATAATTCAAAACATTAAAATAAACCAACATTTCAACTTAC
>NW_024381690.1:0-40965 GCF_016835505.1 Polypterus senegalus
GTTTTCTTATAGTGGTGTTGAGACCAAGTAAAGTTCTACGCCAGTTGAACACCAAGGAATTTGAAGCCTGACGATCTCCACGCTTGAGACATCCATGTACAGTACAGATTGGTTGCTTCTAGATCTTCTGAAGTCAACAACAATCTCCTTAGTTTTGCCTATGTTCAGAGACAGGTTTTTGACTTTACGCCAGTCCCTTAACCTCTGCACATCCACTCGGTATGCTGACTTGTCATTCTTACTGATAAGGCCCTCCACAGTCATGTCGCCAGTGAATTTCATGATGTGGTTTGAACTTTGCTTTGCTGCATAGTCTTGAGTCAGTAAAGGAACAACAGTGGACTAAGCTTCAGCCCTGTGTAGCACTGGTGCTCAATTTGGTGTTTGCTGGAGGTGTTCTTCAGTCCGACTGACTGAGGTCTCTAAGTCAGGAAGTCTAGGATCCAATTACAGAGGATTCTCTGCGGATGCACTTTGCTACTCTGATGACCCGGGACAGTTTTCAGAGCCACCTTATCACTTTATCTAAAAGTGGATACCTGGGACCTAAGTAGCACACGCATCTCTCCAGTAATCCACGGGTGTGTGCTGATGAACTTGGAGTCAGTAACATCATCAAAGCACTTGATGATTTAGATGATACTGATGCCATATACTCTCCAAGATAGTGCAGTCACCGTTCGTTGAAGCGTTTCTGAATATGTCCCAGTCAGTTTGTGTCAGTTTGTGTCAGTTGTCTTCTGCTGGCAAAGTTATCATCTGTCTCAGAATCGCTTGACAAGTGGTGTGTATGCTGGTATTAGCATATCAAAGTGTTGTTTGGAATAGCCCCCACCCGATACGTGTCAGAAATGTTTGTGTAAACAAGATCCAGCATTACCCCCTCTTGTTGCAAAGTCCACATACTGATGGCATTTTGGGAGCACTGGCTTGAGAGCTGCATGGTTTAAATCTCCAGTGGCAATAAACAGTTCATCTGGGAGAGCATTCTGCAATTCTCAGATAGCGCTGTTTAGCTCACAGAGTGCTTCCTAGCATTCTGGGTGGGGAATGTAAACTCCAAATAAAAACACAGTAGTAATTTCCTGTGCTAATAAAAGGTCTGCGCTAACAGTCACAAATTCACCAGCAGTGAGCAGTAGCTGCGCAAAAAGAATTTACACCATTCTGTGTTGTTTAAAAAACATGGTGGCGAGAGCCTTACCCACTAAACGCTTTTCTGACAAAAAACCGACGCCATCCAGTGAACAGGGCATTGGGATGCCACAAAAACCGATGCAACATTACTTAACTCAATGGGTGTGGTGAGGTTGAGTTTATTGCCCAGGAACAAACGTTAATAGCAGAATGGAAGGGGAGCCGGGGCTAGGGGCCTTTTGGGCCCTTTGGATCCCCCCCCCTTCCTTTTCCCCGTTTTTGCACACCGTTCGTTCCCCCTTCTTGCCATCATTATCAGTAACACCAAAGTCTGAGGTCACATGGTTTCACCAGGAATCCCCTTTTTTTGAATTTTGGATGCTTTCTGTAAGGAAAGTGTCTGGTGATGTTGACAAAACACCATTGTTATGATGTCATGTTGCAGAAATTAACCCAAGAGACGAATAAAAAGAAAACCCTTTTTGCTTCCAGAGGGTCACTGCTAAGGGGTACTCTGTGCCACCATCATCCCATTTAATGAATCAAGGTCAATTTTAAAATACATCCCCAAAAAGCGGGGCTCTTTAACAGATTCATTTGGTTCCTGTGGAAGTAAGGGCCCCCATTTTCAATCCCTCATTCAACATGTCAGTCTGAAGCATCTGAAAAATCCTTTCATCCCCCATTACTGTGAAATGTTTCAACGGAACATCTTTTACGCCAGCTGTTTTAATAGCACATTTTGGGCCCCCGGCCACTAGAAATGGAAAATGTTTTTCATCAACTTTAAGATTATTTGGGGTCATCTGAAATATTCTGCTGTTATATGGCCCAGCATTTTGGTGACCCCTGTCTAAAGACCTGCACCGGGTTTAAAGTTTTTCTTTTCATTTGGGTTTATCATGCGCCAAACATGAAAGTTAGTTTGTTGACAGGTGGGTGACAGCAGGTGAGAAACGGTTTTTCCTTGACGGGCCAACGGGGGCACCCCATTTTTGTTTGGCCCTCCCTTTTTTCCCGAGCCACAACCAGCAAACCAAAACTGCAAAAAGTTGGTTCAAAAAAATAGATGGGTAAGCTCTTCCATGAGAACACAACGGGTGAAAATTTAACACCCCTGTCACCTGTCATTCTGGCTGCTTTCGGACATGCTTACAAAGAACTGTGTGGTTTTTAAAAAAATCCTAAGCATTATTTAATGAATGAATATAAATCATCTAATCGGGGCCAAGGGGAAAAAGTTTCAAATTTTTACTAAAGCTTTTAAAAAAACAATAATGAATCAAAACCCCCCGCATTCCCATTGTTTGAAATTGCTTTTTTTATGGTCCTAGAGGAGTGCATTACAGTAATCTAGTCACTAAAATCAAAAGGAAAATTAATTTTTTCAGCATCTTGCAAAGTGAAAAAGGACAACTTTTTATATTTCTAAGTGAAAGAATGTGTTCAGTGATCTATTAACATGTGATTTAAAACAAGTCGGGTCAAAAAACCCCAAATTCTTTTACTCCATTTTTTAGTATTAAAAATGTAGTTTGTAATTTTTTTGGTTTCAAAGATGTTTTTTTTTTTTTTGATTCTTGTTTTTTTTTTAACCTTTTTTTTGACTTGCTTTACCTTTTAACGGTTTAGAACCGGTTTAGATAAACCTCAGATGTTGATTTCAAACCGGAAAGTTTTTTGTGTCAAGTCTTATAATCCAAACAATGCGGACTGTCCACTCAGATCCTAAATTTTTTTAGCTTATTTATTGTGATGTCTGTTCAGGTGAAATGCCAAAAAATACACCAGCAAGTCTTTTTGGGGTTTAAAATTTCCCTTGACTTTGCTCTCTGGTGTATTCTGCCCTAGGTTTCCCCATTTTGATAGCTTTATTTAATTTATTCTCTTGACGGCTCTTCTTACCCCCAACCACAGGCTGACGAGTTGCAGGTTACAAATGCCCATGGATGAGTTGTTGAAGTTTTTCCTTCAGAGAATTCTCTTTTTTGGGGTTAAAATAATTGGATGATGGGAAACAATTTTTCCTTGTACTAATTAATGTTTGAGAACAAAAGTTTAAAAAAACCATAATAGATGCTTTGTTTTAGAAAACAGTAAAATATTTGTGCAAAGGACTGGGTTGAGCTTTCCCACACATAGTCTGCCTTACCCGTTTCCCCTTGCACATCAAAACGCCATAAAAAAGGGCAAGAAATCAAGTTAAAAGGGGAAAGGGGTAAGTTTTTTATAAAAAATGTGTTGACTTTAATTTTTATAATGATATTAAATCACGATTTGGGAAAAAATTTCCCCCCCCGAGGGTTCAGAAGACCCCTGCGCTGTCTTTATTTTATTGTTGTTTTTCGGGGTTCTCCCCGGACTCTGAAAAAAAAGCTTTTTTTAAACCGACCTGGTCGGTCTGAGTCGCCCCACATTTTTGGCACCCAAACGGGGGGCGGGACGGAAAACCCACTGGGAGGCGGTCCAGAAGACCGTAGTGGGTTTCCGCTGGATGGGGTCCAGCTTTGTACAATAGGATTGGCCTTTTTGGGCGCCCTTGGGGGGGTCCCGCCTCCTGCCAAGGAGGAAGCGGGTTTTAGCGGTGGCGGAGGTGCGGGATTTGGGGGGGGATTCCGAGTTTGACTGGTGTGCTGAAGTAAATGAATATAAAAGGGAAAAAGAAAAAAAGCATATAAATAAAGAAAAGAGAGCATCTGTACAGACCCATAGGGTTCAGGGACTTAAAAGGTGACGGGCCCCCACGAAAACGCCAGTGTGAATTAGCTAGTCATCTCTGGAGGGGATTAGAAAGGGAGGGGAACCCTTTTAATTTTGAGGAAGGGGGGGGTGAAAGGGGTGAAAGAGAATGTTTTCTAAAAAAACGGGGGTCTGTTTTTCATCCCTTCTAGTTATCCCTTTTCTCCAATGGGTTGCTAAGGTGGGGAGAAAACCCCAGGCAGATTGATGTTACAAACCGCTGATGAAGGGGATGGGATAAAACCCTTATCCGGGACTGGGGCCCTTTAATGAGTTCTGCTGATGAATAAACAGACAGGGTCACCTGAAGCTGTAACCCGAAGGGGAGCGGAGGGGGTGGAACTTTTTAAGGCGAGTCTTTTTCGGGTTTGCCCACATGGGAAAACAATCAACAAGCCAGTCAAACAGTCCCCAAGAGTCCAAAACCCCCAACGTAAGGGAGGATTTTTCTGGATCCCCGGTCTAGTCTCCCCCCCGGGGATCAAAGGCGGCCCCCTAAAAAAGTTTCTTGAAAAAAAACAGGATTGTATTAAAAAAGGATGTAGGAATGGAATAAGGACAGACGGTAGGGGAAGGGAACCCAAGAAAAGAAGAATGGGGACTTTAGAAAAACGTGCAAAATACGGGTTGTAATGGGGGTTTTTCGAGGATAGTATGACAGATGGGAATTGGTTATTAAAGACCGCGTTAGGTGGAAGAAACTAAATGAGTTTTTTGTTCTGAACTAAAGAATAAAAAGGGAAAAAAAGAAGAGCTGCTTATAGCTTTTAGAAAGTGCAGGCTAATACGGGACCCCAGTCTGAAGGAAGGGGGAAAAAGGAGGAAAAAAAGCCCTTTTTATACCCCTCCTTCCCCAACTTTTTACCCAAAACCCCTTTCCACCCCCATTAAGCATTAATGTTCCTGTGGTTCCATGATTACTGATGATTTCTTTGATAAAAATATAAAGGACCCCCCTCCTTCCGGATCCAATAGACTGCGGTCACTTGTTGGGGTTATGGGAGGCTTTTCTAACTCAAAAAAAAGCCTTCCATTTCAAACGTACTAAACAAGACCCAGAAAAACCCCAAAAATTTTCCCCCGTTTGGGCCCCCAAACCCTTTTCCCCTTTTTTTCTTTTAATTGATCCCTAACCCCCTTCCCACCCCACTGCCCAGGAAACGATAACCCCCTACGTAATGATACCGAACTGGGAATTTAAACGAAAAAAGGGCCGTTTCCTATCGAAGGAATGGGGTGGGTTTTTTTTGGGAACAGGTAGAGCTGATAATATGACAAACCCCAGGGGACCGGCTACAAAAAAGTTGGGCCCTTTTGGGCTACTGTCAATCGGGGCAGAAAACGAGAACAGGGAGTGAAATGAGGATCCCTGTGGACAAAATAATGGGGGTCCTTTTTGAAGGGGAAACCCCCAAAAACTGAAATAGCTGAAATATAAAAGGCCCCGACGGTCCCTTTTTTCCCCCAAAAAAAAAAGATGAGACGGGAGATGAATGGGCCAAACGATTCAGGACTTGATGACAAACCATTCGGGAGACTGCCCAGAACGGGGCCCGCAGCAGTTCCTCCCTTTTTTGGGACTCAAAATGTTCCAAAAAAAAGTAACCGCCTGTATTTGGATGGAAAAGGACGATGAAGTTAAAGGACAGAACATGCTGAATGCAGACTAAACAAAAAAATCAACCTAGACCAAAATTTCGCAAAAATTTAAAAAGGTGGGCTGCCTCAGGCAGGGTCAGGGCGGAAGGGCCGGATTTTTTGGGGCAAGGGGGGGAGGGGTGGTTTTTCTTCCCAAAATTTTCCTCGCCCCCTCCCCGACGCACCACGACTGACAACATGGGCCCTTTTGCCGTTGCCCACATCACTTTCTCCCCACCTTCCTTACCTGAACCAGGATATTCCTTTTGGACCCCCCGCCACTCCTCCTTGCCCCCGACCCCAGATCCTTTTTTGACTTTGTGGGGGGGCCTCGCTTTTATCTGCCTCCCATACACTGACTGCTTACTGCTTGGACAAAACCCTGTTTTTTTGTTCCCCTTTTGGGGTTTCCGGGGTTTCCCCTTTTGCAGTTTTTTTGGGTCCCCTGCCCCGTTAATCTTTTTGGGGAAGGGGTGATGACTGCCTCTCTCTTTTCTCTAAAACCCAGGGTTTTTGTTTTTTCCCTTTTTTTGCCAAACCTCCCCACCTAAACCCCCTTTTCAGCCTGCCCCCCATCTCCTCCCAATTCCCCCAAAAACCCCCCCTTTTTCCCCCCATTTTTTCTCCCCTTTCAAATCCCCAAACCTCCACGCACCCCCTTTCCCCTTTTAAGGGACCACTTTGGGGTTGAATCTTTCTCTTAGGGTTTTGGCCCCCCCATTCCCTTGCATTTTTCCCCATCCAACAAAATGTCCTCTTACCTCATATTAAACGCCCTTTTTTTGGGGGGTTGGGTTCCCCTTTTTTTGCCAAAACTACAACCCTCGGGGCTAATTGGGGGAAAGGGTCAATATCTAAGGGATTGATGGCGCACGTTGTTGGTTTTATCCCGATCATTTGATAACCAAAATTGGTTTTAAAATGATTTTTTAGCATTTCAGGGCCGCCCCTTTCCCTTTTTCCCGCTTTTTCATTTAAACCCCCTTCCCCCTTGGTTTTTCCCAGGGGCCCCCGGGGGGGAAAAGATTATGGAAGGAATAGTGAGCATGGGGATTTACCCAAAAACGTCCTTCCCCCACATCGAGTATCCCCGTCTCCAAACGGGGGCGCATTCCGGGAACATTCCTTTGGGGAAAAAGGGGGCAATCATTCAAATTAAACACTTCCCGTCAACCCCCCGTTTTTCCAGTTTAAAAAGGTGAGTTCATGGGGTTTTTTCAAAATCTTAAAGTTAATTCTGCGTTTTTTCCCATCCCCTTTTCCTAATCCCTTTCCCTTATTCTTTTCCCAAATTTTTTTATTCCTTGCACCCCGACTCTCAATCTGGGCTTTTCTTTTCCAAAACCGTTTGGGCATGGACATCCTCAGGAAAAAAACCCTGTGTTTGGACAAACCCTTTCTCAAAAAATTTAGAAGGGAGCAAAAAATTATTTTTGGAATATTAATGTGTAGTACCCAGAAAAGGTGCACTTGATATGAAATTGTTATTATTTTTTTTGAAAATGGCTAAAATTTTCTAAAACAAAAATGATTCATTCCCCTTAAAAATTTCAGGTCAGACATTTTTTGGGCTCTTCTTCAAACGAAAACACCATTCAAAACCCCAACCCGCACAAACACAGGGTTGTGTCTGTTTAGATTCAGGACGTTGATAATGGATATTAAAAACCCTGAAAGAGCACCCTTTTTCAACCTTTAGCATCACCCCTGATTTTTTTTCTGGTCAGGTGGCATGGAAAGATCAAACTGAGAAGGCTCTTTGACTTAAAAATATATTCCTGTTTTGCCCTTTGTTGGGACTGTTGTTATTGTCGTTTTACCTCTGTTCGGGCGGGGGGGAAAATGAATGCAGTTCTTAAAAACCATTGGGGGAAAAAAACAGGTTGCCTAGAAAAAATTACCCCCTGGGCTTTAACCTTCAGAGCTCCTGCCAAAGATAGTGCCATGAGCCCCTAGTGGTAAAAAGGCTCACTGCATCCCATTTTATCAGGCTCCCACATCTACTCTGTGGCAAAACACTCCAAAATGTATTGTCTTTTTCAAACGTTTCCATGGGGTTTTCCCCCTTAAATCCCGCCCACTCTTTACCAAAAAGTCATGATGGAAAACCGGTTTAAAAACCCAGACCAGCCCACAGGAAAAAACCCCCTTCAAGTTTCGGCCGGCAGTGGTTGATACTCACCTGAGCTTGGGGCGAGGGGAAAAAATTTCCCTTTTCGGATTCTAGATATGCTTTGGTCTGCCAGATCATGGGGATTATGGAAACTCAGGGGAAAAAACCCAGTACTGGCAAGCCCCACATCAAAACTAATCATTCCCCCTTGGGGCCATAACAAAACCATCAAAGTGCATCGTTAAATGTCAAGCCAGATGGGAAAACAGATCTTGTCAAAAGGAAACGAATTATGATCATCTTCAAACGGCCTTAAAAACACACCAACTTTTTTTCCAACGGAAATGACCAGGGAAATGATAATTTATTTTTTACAGAGTGCAGCCACGGGCACAAAAGAGAAAATGGTCAAAAAGGGTCCCCTCTGATGGAGTCACCCCCAAACAAACAACAAACCTTTTCCCCCCAAAAGGGTTCTTTTTTCCCCCGGGATGGAAATCGCCCCGTGAAATGCTGGGAAAAAGCCATGGTTCAAAATCTGAAAACAAAGTTTTTTCACATAGCAGAGCAGTTCTGCAGGTGCTGGCATTATGTCAAAAATTTAATGTGGAAAAACACCCAGGTAAGTCCCCGTTACACCAACCCAATGGGTCCATTCAACACCTTCAAATGGATTCTTGAATTAACACCATCAAAGGGTACTGATACTGTTTGTTTTTTGATGTGTTCTCCCCCAAAGGGTGGGAACTTTCCCTTCCAAACATGAGATGAAAACTGTGGCAAATGCTTTTATAAAGGAAAACATTACAAGATGGGGCAACCCCAGAAATTTCAAACTGATAATGGGAACTTGTAACCACCGCTAAATAAATGTGCATCATTTTCAAATACCACCCCCCGAGTGGGGGTTGTGGAACGATGCAAGGTGCCGCAACTAAATTGACAAAATCTGTGAGCAAAAAAATTTAACGGTTATGCCGCCTCTGGCCTTTGGATTTAAAAGGGGAAAATACGATTGGCTGTCGCCCATTGAACCCACCGACGGCCCTGGGCATCGGTAAAAATTTCACCATACTGTGGGCAATGATCTTCTTTCCCGTCTTACAGGTCTCCCTTCTCAAGGAAGTCCCCGCAGGGGAAACAGGCCTGGAAATTAGTCCTCCATCAAAAGGGCTCCCCATTACATTAGGAACCTGGATTCTGGTTCACGATTCTGGGGGTATAAACGGGACCCCACCCAACAGAGGGGGTTCAGAAGAGCCCTGACTCTGTCATGAATATTTGATTGCCTGTTTTTCTGAAACTTTTCTCACCGTGACTTGAAAAATAAAGCTGCTTTAAAATCACACCTGCTGTCTGGTCGGGAGTTTTCGGTCCACAGTTGTTTTCCCATATAATAATTCAAAAGGAAAAAAACCCTGTTGAGGTTTGAGGAATTTCCCCGATAGGCAAAAAACGAGAGGAAGCAACTGATCCCAGTTTCTTCCATCCATGTTAACTACCTTGCGTAACATCTGTTTTAATGTGATTAAAACGTCTACCAGCCCATCAGTTTTGGGATGATATACCGATGTTTTCAGATGCTTTATCCTGAGTAATTTGGCCACTTCCCTGAACGTTTCTGAAGTGAAAGGAGTCCCTTGATCTGTTAAGACCTCCTTGGGGATCCCGACACGAGCGAATATCCCTACCAATTCCGCAGTGGCAAATTTTTGAATTAGCCGAAAGGAACAGCTTCGGGAAAGAGAGTGGCATAGTCTCCCAGGACTAAAATATATTTGAAGCCTTTTACTGAGGGTTCTAATGGTCCAACGAGATAAATTTCCCAACTCGCTCAAACGGATATCCATAGGGGAAGGGGAACAAGAGGAGTTTTAGTCCTTTGAATCTAAGGAAATTGACACTCGGACATGAAGTGCAAAACCTCCTCATTAACTCCTGGCCAATAAAATCTGAGCTTTATTCTTCCAAAGTCTTATTGGAGCCAAAGGTAGCCCAAACCAACTCACACCTTTCGCCAAAAAATGCGGATTAACAACAAAACTCGCAAATTCAACCCCTGTTTGCCACTCTATATACATCGTTTAATAACAAAGAACGGCATCGGTGGCATGGATCTAGGGTTGTATAACCCCCGTAGATACTACGCATTTCAGAATTTTTAAAGAATCATCATTCCATTGTTCTCTTTTGAATGATGATGGTGTTAAAAAGGGAAATTTTGCCGTTTAAAACTTGATAAGATTTCTTTTCGAGTTCAATGGGGGGTTACTGTCTCCACGCCTTCTACGCCAACTGTATCAGCTACGCAGAGGGCGATGGGGGCATCGAAATATTGGTATTGGGTACCCTGTAGGGTCCCCGCTACTGTGGGAAAACGCGTGAGGCAGTTGGAGTATTCTCCATTTCTAAGCCCAAATTTTATTAGGCAATTACGTTATTACTACTGTTAATTTTATTCCAATCCTTCCTAATATGACTAGAAAAGGGGATTGGGTAATACAGCCATGGCCATACTAGTTATTTTATGATTCACCAATACCACAAATCTGCTGTTTTATAATATTTGATGTCCCAATGGATACATTTTCAACTAGTTTTAGTTTAGTCCACTATTGTGGTAATACTAACGTAGCAACAATGGAAATTTTGTTTCCCCGGGTCAAACATTCTTTAACTTCCTGCCATTTAAAGTAACTGCACCTGTATATGTAAGAGACAAAAGGGTTAGTCACTGTGGCACAATACCTTTTTCCCTTTATTGTGAGCAATCCATAGGCCTTAGCAAAGTTCGGTACAGATGTCCGATCTCCCCCCACTTGTAACAGCGAGGAAGACCGGGTAGTCTGTCTCTCATGAACGGGGTTGGGGAGTTTGCGGGGGCCCAGGGACTGCCCCACTATCTGGGGTTCAAGGAGGTCCTTTCCCCGATTTAAGGGGTTGCCCAATGACGCCCCGCTATTTTAATCAATCAATCAATCAAATTTATTTATATAGAATATTCATACAAAAAAAAACCCAAAAGTGCTTTAAAAAAATGAATAGAAAATAGAACACACAATAAAAGATAAAATAATAACATTAATTAAATAGAATAAGTGGTTTTCCAAGGGTGTACAGAAAAAAAAAAAAACCCGGGGGAGAAAAAAAAATCTGTGGGGGTTCCAGACCAAGAGACCGCCCAGTCCCTCTGGGAATCTACTTAAATAAATCAAAATCCTTTTGTATTTATTTTTTCCAAGGACCTGATGATGAGGGCCGCAGACTTGGCCAGCCCATCAATGTTGGTGCATCAGGAGTTTGGGGGAGGCCCCCCCACAAAGAAACCGGAAAAGAAACAAAAGAGAGAGTAGGGGTCATAGGGTTTTTAGAGCACCATGAATATTATTTGATGAATTGAACATAAGAGTTTTTTGGGGAAAGAAAGTAAGTTAAAAAAAGGCGTTAAAGAGTTTTCAGTTTTTTTAAAGGTTTCACTTTTTTGCCTGGCAATTCTTTTGGGCAGGTTTTTCCCGATTTTGGGTATAAAAAAGAAGGCCCCCAACTTTTGTTTAGTTTTTGGAATTATAAGGAGACACCTTTTGAATTCATCTATTTGGAATAAAAGGTTTAAATTCCCAATATAAGAGGGAGGAGATTATTTAATTTTAAAACCCAAAACAGTATTTTTAAAGTCAATCCGAATGACACAGGAACCAGAGGACAAAAACCGGAGAAATGGTTTTTGGATTTTCTTTTCCCGTTAGATTCCACCCGATTCTGCCCTTTGTTGCAATGATTTATTTTTGGGGGAGTCCTGAGGGGGTTTAAGAATCTAGTCTACTGAAAACAAAAGGAATTAATTTCAGCATTTTTCAATGTATAAATCTAACTTTGCTATTTTTATAAAAAAATGCTGTCCAGTGGTCAGAATATGCATTTAAAATTCAGATTCAGAAACGTTCCCCCTAAATTTTTACCTTTTAATTTTTAACCTAGTGCATTAAGTTTATTTCGATAACCCGGAACCATTATTGAATTTACCAAAATTTCATTTTTTTTATTTAGTTTGAAAAAATTACCTTTCATCCATTCAGTACCAAAAAATTTGTGTTAGGAAACCCGGGGAAAAATGAGTCACAGGTGCAAGATAAGACAGTTGTGTGTCATCAGTAGCTGGGGGGATTTCACAAACCGAGATAACTGACCTAACAAGCAGTAGAGAAAAAACAGCGGACCCAGGATGGTTTGGGAAACCATATTGATATCATTTTCTTTTGAGATTTTTTCCACAACTCACAAAGAATTTTCCCTGCCAGGTAGGATTCAAACCAATTTAAGACACTGCCAGAGGCCCCCATTGATAAGGCGATTTCTAAGAATATTGGATCAGGTGAAAATGCAGACCAGATTAAGAGGAGAAAAGATAAATGCCCTTTTGTCTGCATTTACCCGAAGTCTTTTAATTTTAAGGGGCGTTTCCCCGGATTTTTTCTGAACCCCGACTGAAAAGTATCAAGAATAGCTTTTTTTATTGGGGGTGGTCATTTAACTGATAATGATGCCTTCTAAAATTTTTATTTTGGGAAGGGGTAGGAGAAAGGGGTCAAAAATTTTTAAAAGGGAGAGTCAAGATTATGTTTTTTAAGAAAGGGTTTTAAAAAGCAGTCTTAAGACAGTCTGAAAGACCCCCATCTAATGATGAATTTATATGTCCAAATATTGCAATTAGAACCCCTTGATATTTTTTTTAAAAAACCTGGTTGGGGGACAAGGGAGGGGGAGGGTTTCAGTTGAGAGATTATATATGTAATTCAGGAAAACTATCCGGGAAAGATTTAATTTGTTTATAACGGAGTCCCTTTTGGGATTTTCTATGTTGGGGAGATAAATTTTTTATTCAAATACATTAATTTTTGGGGAAAAATAAAATGTTCCACAGGTTTACTAATTTTCTGGGGCATTCCTTGTGTTACCGGTTTAAAGACGGTAAATTTGGGGGAAAAGACTTGGGATTATAGCATTGTTATTTATAATATTAGAGAAATAGGGGCCCCCTTTGAAGAAATGTTTTTGTTTTCTTTATTTTAATTTTTTAATATTTAAGGGGAAAATTAGTTTATTTTCCTCCTTTACGCTCAGCTCTACGACATTTTCTTTTTAAATCAGACATTTTGGGTTTTCCATGGAATAACAGTAATAGAGGATTTTTAACGTTTTTTTAGGTGCAACTATGTCAAAGAGTTTTATTTAGAATTAAAGTTTTCCACTTTACTATTTAACATTATCCTCGTATTATAGCGGCATTATAAACGGATTGTTTGTTGAATATTTGTGCAAATGTTGATGAGTAAAAAGAAGCGTTTTTTAAAAAATGTTTCCCATGAGGTTTTCTATGTTTATTTCAATATTAAATAGTAAAAGGGAAATGGTCTGATAGCCCGGGTATCAGTGACCTGTTTTTATATCAACTTTAAGCCCTTTTTAGAACCCTTCAAGTCTAATGTATGACCTTTTTTAGTGTGGTGTTTTTTAATGCCCCAAAAAAAATCCAGAATTCTAATTCTTTTTTTTTAAAATTTGAGTCGAAGAAAGAAAGTCATTTATTAAAGGGAAATTTTTTAAAAAAATTTGACATGTCAAAAAAACCCCAAGGAAAGAGGTTAAAGGGGGTCTATAAGGGAAAATGAGAACGGAGAATTTAAAAACAACAATTTAAAAAGGGATTAAATTTTAAAAAAACAAACATTTTTCTTTAATGGCCGAATTTTTCCCCAAAACCGTTTCTTTTTCCTGGCGGTCGGCACGAGTAAAATTAAACGGAGGCGATTCGATTAAAACTGCCCCCCATTGAATTTAAACCCATGTTTCATTTAGCGCAATAAAATCAATGTTTCATCACTAATAAGATCGTTTATAAAAACGTTTTGTTAGTTAAAGCTCAACATTTAATATTTAATTTTTTAAAAATGTTTTCTTTTAAAAGGAAAAAAAAGGGAAAGCTTTGAATTTTAAAATTTTTTTGTCAATTGGTTTAATGGAACAAAATTTTTGGGGGCCCTTAATTTTTTGGGGTTTTTTAAAAAAGGGCCCGGGCCTTTTGTTTGTCCTTCCCCTTTTTAAAATTGGAAAAATCTAAACCCAATTTTCCCGGGGGGGTTTTATAGCCCTTAATTTGCCCAGTTTTTTTGGGTTTTTTCTGAAGTTTGGGTTTTAAACCCCCCAATTAATTAAAATTGGAAAAAGGGTTTTTTTTGGGGCCGGGGGCCCTTGGGCCTCAGGATTTTCGCCTTTAAAAGGCCAATTTTGTTTTAGAATTTATCATTTTCCGAACTCAGAAACCCAAAAACAAGAACAAATTTTTTGATTAGGCGATACGGTTTCAAAATGGAAACCCCCGTTAATCATTAGCAGACGGGGTAGAGGGTTTAAATTTTGGGGAAACCCGCCTGTTTCGCGAAGGGGCCCCAGCCTTTAACCCCCCCAAAGCTGGAAACCGGGAGGTTTCATGCTTTCTTTTCCCCACGGGCGGGGAAACCCATTTTGCCTTGGCTTACGAAAGGGGGTTGATGACCATTTCCTTGTTTGGGGCCCGGCGGCTTCAATCCGAGGCCCTTGCCAGAAGGATTTTTTGAATTTGTTTCAAAGGGGATTCCCCCCAAAAAATGGAACGCGATTCAACCCATTGGAAATTTTGCTTTATTCCGCCGCCCCGTCAACCTGGAAAGGAGGAAAGTTGTCTTGGTTCCAGCCCGGTTGGTTTACGGGACTGCTGGGGGGTGGGGTGAGTTCCCCACTTAAGTTGTTTTTGGGGTTTTGCCACTTAAGGGGTCAGGAATTAAAAAAGCCCTTATGGCCCCCTGTGATTTGCAAATAAAAATAAATTGTATTGTTTTTTACTTTGGGCCTTCCCGGGGATTAAATTCTCCCTTCCATCCCTAGTTGTTTTAAGGACCCGGGAGTGGTAAGGGGCCCCCCCCGACCCTTGCCCTGGCCCCCCAAGCCATCTTGTTTCTGGCTCTGGTTTTGGTTTTGTGCCCTAAAAATTCGCAATGGGCAGTATTTTTTTGAGTTCCCCCCATATTCTTCTTTTTTTTTAAGACATGGGAGGTCCGACAAGGGGTGGCTCCTGTACAAGGGGGGTTTTTTGGCCTGTGGTTTTGGTGTCCCGCAAAATGCTTGCATGAAAAAAAATAAAATAAAAATTTTTAATTTCCAAGGGTTTTTTATTGAAAAAGGAGGGAAAAAGGGGCCCCTGGTAAATTTTTACAAACCCCTTGTGTCCGAAATCTTGCTAGGACCACAAAATTTGTGATTAGGGGAAAAACAGAACACAAAAACCCCAATGTAAAAATTAAACAGACCACTTTTATAAATGGTTAACACTTGCGTTCAAAAAAGGGATGAAAAAAACGAAAAAAAAAGTAACCAAAGCTTTAAAATCAAAAGGTTTTTTTGAGAATCAATCACCCTCCCCTTATTAAAAGGGTTGTCCTTTAAAAAGTGAAAGGCCCAGATCATGAGTGGGTGCCTCATGCTTTAAACCCCAAAAAGGTAAGGCCAAATAAAAGATATTACCCCTTTTTGAATTTCCCCAAAATGTACTTAGAGAGGTTTTCAAAAATGAAAACTAAAAATTATAAATGAATTTTGTTTTAATTTTTTTTCACCCGAACTGAAATGAAGTTGCAAAATGAAAGGGGTAACAAAAAGGTGATGCCAGATGTTTTGATTTTTTTTCCACTTTGTTTTTTTACAAGTTCTCATCAGAAAAATGGAGGGTCATTTGGGGGTTTTTACTTTGATTTTTTGATTCATTAGAGCCCCTTTTTGATCAAAACAACACCCCCACTAAATGCAGAAAACCTCCCAATGCCTAAAAAAAAGCACATTAGTTAGATCAAATTTTAAATTTGAGAGTTTGCTGCCACTGCCACAGAGAAATGCTGTTTTTTGGGTGATTTAAGAAAAAAAAGACGCCCGAAACCACAAAGACAACAGCCAAGCCAGACTAAAGAGAAAGGGGAATACTGTCGGGAAATTTTAAAGGAGGGGGAAAAAAAAAACACACAGCACTGACACTGTGTGTGTGTGTGGGGGGCCCTCGAGCACAGGGTTCCAGCACCCCATGAGGAGTGAGGGCCTGAGCAGCCAACACAGGATGGAGGCAGACCACCACTGGACAATCAGCTCATCTGAACCTGTGTTTTAATGTGCTGGGATGAGGAAAGAAAGCCAAAGTGACTGAGAAAAAAAAAAAAAAAGAGAAGAGGAGAAGGGAAAATGCAGAGACCCAGCAGCTGCCCACTGTGGGGCTGTGGGAGAGACCACCCATTTAGCGGCCCTGAAAACAAATATAATGAAGAATCGGATTTGATGAACTTTAGTGAGTAAGAACTGAAATGAAAAACAAAATCCCAGAGAATTTGAAGAAAAACAGCAGAGAGACCCTCATGAATTACGGTGCAGAGAGAATATGCAGTAGGGGGCCCAGTGTATAAACATCTCAGGGGCAGGGAGGAGGCTCAGCGGGGAAGACATGGTTTTACTAGATTTGGGCGTTTTCCTCACAGTAATGCATCTTGTATTAAACTTGTTTTTGAAATAAATTTATGGAGTTTATTATATTTTCTCGTGTCTTTGTTTCAAAGGCTTTTAAATCTTCTTTATCATTTCTATTTCTCTTTTGTTAGCCGACACGAATTTTTTCTTCTGATCCTTTTTGCCCGCAGCCGATTTTTAGTGGGTTTCTTTTTGGTCCTTGACTTTATTCCCCCAAATGAAACTTGCTGGGATTTTGGGGTTTTTTATTGTTATTTGTATCATGGACTTTAAATATTCTTAGAATCTGTGATATAAATGGTTTTAATATCCATTGATCGCCAAAATTTCTGTCTGCCATCCTTTCTTTTTCTTTTCAAAAAAACTTTGACTGTTGCAAAGATCAGCATTGCTGTAGTGTGGGGTTTTTTTATTTTCATTACACTCAGCTTTTTGGGGCTTAGGGAAAATTTAACAGACCTATGTGAAAAGGGGGGTGGGTTTTTCGTTATGGGAAATTTCATTTTATTTTATCATAAAAATTTTTATGCCTTTTCCTAATGATTGGTTTTTTTATCAGAATATTTGTAATTGCAAAAACCATTCAAGAGCCATCAACTGTAGATAGAAAAGAGAGAAACTGTGGAGGGGGAGGACAGAAAAATATCAAAACCGCCTGAAAGAAAAGCCGAAAAAAAATTAGATAGTCGGGGGGTTTTATTACTTTGGGCGCCTGTTAATTCAATCTGTTTTCTAATACTAAAATAACACTATCCCATCAGGAATGTCTTTGTATTACAATGAAGTAACCCGGGAATCCAATTTTTTACACTTTTCTTTATTCCATTTCCAAAAGACTGAAAATCATCCTGATTAAAAAAATTTAGCTCAGTTTTTAGTGCCAATTTATGAAAAGTTCAAGAAAAAAAAACAAAAATCTGTGTTTAGAATTTTAAACTATGTTTTAAAAAAATTCCTTTTCTTTTCCTTATTAGAGTAATTTGGACATATTTTAACCATACAATCATTTCATTTTTGTTTTTTTTGAAGGCTGTTTTTGTTTAAAAATTGTAATCTATTAGTAGATTTGGACAATTTATCAATATTGTTATTTCACCACAATTATTTTGATAAAAAAACTTCATTTGAATTTTAAAAAGCAAAATATAGGAGTTTCTGGCAATTCATAAACACTTCATGGTTTCTTTTTGGGGCTTGTAAAATAATTATTGCATTTTCATTTATGTGGATAGAATTATTAATTTTTTCGAAATTTTAAGTAATTTTTGAATTTTATAAAATCGAAATATAAAGATCTTTTAATATCTGGTTACAATTTTAGAGACTTCGATTTACAGCCAATACCCACAGCAGAGCTCAGAAAACCAAGTTTTGTTCGACAAAAATTTATTTGTTTAAAATCAAATCCCACACAATATTGACCTTTTTTATTTTTGTTTTTATTTTAATTTTGTTAATGTTTCCTTTTTTCCGCACTTTAATCTGCACCCCCCTCAATAAGGCAGCAGATGAGAAGGAACAGTCGGCCTTTACCCCCACACTGCTGGCTCACAAATGACCGAGGGGACTTGGGGGAACTGAAATGGGCGACGGGGTCAAAAGAGGTTTGAGTCCCAATTTAAAAGTAGGGTTTGTGCTTTTTGTCTGCATTTTTTAATATTTGTGAAGTCTCAACCCTAGCTGCTCACCCCATAGAGAACACAATTAATATTTGGGGAACAGATTGTGCTCAACCCCAAAAACAGGGGAAACTTAAACCTTTAATAAAGGAATGACGGATCTGAAAATTCTCTGCCATCACTGATTAATAACATTTTAAATAATTCTAAATCCTTACATCTTTTAAAACCACCTTTTTAATCCCCACCTATGCTGTCTAGTAGGGTTTTCAGTGTTTTCGTACAAAATTTTGCAAAAATTTTTCATAAGTATTTTTTTTTTTATTTTATTATCGTTTAAATTGTCTCTTTAGCAGTTTTTTAAAGATTCAAGGGTGGGTTTTGAGATTCTCTGTTATCAGATTGTCATTATCAGTAAAAAATAAAACTATTGGATTTATTGTTTAATGAAATTTACCAGCACCCCACCTGAATGTCCAGTTTAGTCAATAAAAAAAAGGAGGAGGAAGCATCAGTCAGTCTTTTTATCATCTCCCGCTCTCAGTAGGAAAAAAGACCTATTAGCGAGGGTTTCAAAAAGGGGAGGCGCCTGTCTCACTTATTTATATTTCATTTATTGATCACAATGCCAAGGGGGTTATTACTAATCAGAAACCCTTTTCCCGATTGGTTTATCCAGTTGCTAACAGGACCCCCAAAAAATCGAGACCTTTAGATGGTCACCCCCAACCCCAACCCTCTCGGGTGATTGACCCCCCTTAACTCGAGTTTGGGCGTTTAGGTGTTTTTTAAAATTCACCCGCATACGACAGTCCATGAAGTTCTCAGCCCCTTTGGGGGACTTTAGTTTCCTTCTGTTCAGGCATTGTCAAAGGGGAAACTTTGCCGAGCAGAACAAAAGCAAAATTTAAAAGTTTTCTTTCAAACACCTTTTTTTTCCCTTTGCAAAGTCACTTAAAATGCCCTTAAAATTTAAAGTTTTTTCAAAAATCAAAAAACCCCTTTACCCGTGTTAATTCCAAATATAACTCAAACCCAAATACCAAATTCCTTTTAAACAAAACTAGGCCCCCAAAAACCGAGAATTTAACCCCAAAAAAACCCCCACAATCCATGTAATCCAGGCGAAAACCCGGCTTGGAAAAAAAGGCCGGTGCCCTTCTGTGTCCATGAGAGCCCAGGGGCCTTTGTTAAAAAGGCCCAAAAAGTCTGGCCTCTGTTTCCCCCGGGGGGCCCTTTAGAGACAAAGGCCCTTGGGGAAGGGCCCCGGATTGTCCACCCAGTTGTTTTAATCCCTTTTGGTAAAAGCAAATGGGTTTTTGGGGGATGGAAAAGAAAAAGTAAAATTTGAAAAAATATGGTTTTTAAAATAAAAAACATTTTAGAAACAGTTTATTTTTTTTTGTTCATATGGGGGGTTTTTTCCAGAAACTGCCTATAAATTGTTTTTAAAGGATTTTGGTTGGTCTGTTGCTTATTTAGGCCCAGCCCTTTTTTTGCCTGTCGTGATTTTTTTGTTCCCTTTGAGTTGCCTCATTTGACCCCCTTTTTATTAATTTAGGGGTGGGGTCCGCATTTTCCCTTTTGAAAAGTTCTGTTCCCAGCCCTGGCCCCCGTGTTGAAATTTCCGTTTTTTTGCTTGGCTTTTACTTTAGGACAGAAAACTTTTTTTTATCCCCCGGGGAAAAATCCAGCAAAAACCCATTTATTTAAAAAAAAGATTAAAAGCAATGAGGAATCAGGGTTTTTCATAAGATTTTAATGATTTTGCTTACTTTTACTACATTTTTTAAGGAACCGAAAAACCCTGACTTTTCCCAGGGGGAAATTCACTGAGCGGAAAAAAGGGGGACGTGGTTACTTGGGACAAAAAAAAAAAAGGCAACACTGACAAAGTTGTAATCGCCCACACCCAAAAAAATTCTATAAATCAGAATAATGATTTTTGTCAATAAAAAAGAACGAAAAATTCAAATTTAAGACCCTGCAGTACAGAACGGGCCCGAGCCTGAGAAAAAGAGGAATCTGGGGGTTTCCCCCCCAAACCCCTAAAAAAAAAGTTTATCCAATTTACCCTTTTGGTAGGGAAAATTTTTGTGAAAGAAAATTTCCTTTTTTAACTTTTATCCCAGAAGAACTGCCGGACCCCACCAAATTTTCCATTTTTAAAGCTTTTTTCAAGATTACTGAAAACATTTCATTCCTCCGAAATGTTTATCCAGTCAGGGGGACAGGGCAGGGGCATTCCCAGATCTTTTAAATGGCAAACCCGAACAGGAGCCAGTCCATGTTAAACAAACAACACCCACAAAAGACCAATTTCCTTCAATTTTCCAGTTTTATTACGGAAGGTATAAATTGAATTCGGAAACTTTAAAATTTCATGAAAAAAAAATGAAACAAGGAACAAATTTTAAAACAATAAATGTCTGGTTTTTGGTGTTACAAAATTAAATTAATTTGTTTTCCCCCCAGAATTATATGGTTAGGTTTGGGGCCCGAAGTTTGCATTAGCAGTGAATTTTCATTTAAAACCCCTGCCCATTTCTTTTAACGGTCTGTTGCAAAAAGTTTTAGGAAAAAATAAACCCCCTTTAAAAGGCCAAAATTTTAAAAAAGTTTAATTCTTCACCCCGAATTTAGTGGCCCAAAAGGTTTAAAAACTGTAATATCAAAACACCCCTTTTTCACAAAACCCTTCATTTCCCCCCCCTTTTGGCTAAAAACCCTGAAAGGGTTCCTTAAAAGGGCACAAAAGTTTTGGAAGGGTGCTTTACCCCAAATGGTATTTTGGGTTAAAAGATCTGGAACCTGGGGAGTTGCCCATTCGCTTGGGGGAAATGGCCCACATTTGTCAATTTATGTTCGTTTTAACTTTAACTTTGCCCTTGGCAAGGTGCTATTTAGGCACTACCCAACCGCTTTAAGCCAAAAAAATAAACAAAAGTTTTTTTTTCTTTTCCCGGGGGACATTTTTTCCCATGTCCCAAGGCCAAAATTCCAAAACCAACAAATAAACCCCCAAAAAACTTTTCCTCCCCTATTCCCCCCAGCCCCTTCGGGTCCCTCCCTTTGATTTGGAGCCTCGTGTGGGTGACCTTTAACCCCCCCCAGAATGCTAAAGGGGCTTGTGACCCATTGCCCACTTGGGGTGGGGGGGTGTCCCCCGTGGGGTTTTTTGCCCGCCCCTATCGGGGGGAGGCCAAGAACCCAAACCAGGATGAGCCCGTGTTATAAAGGGGCCTCAAAATTTCCCCAAAGGTTTTTAACAATCTCCCATAGTGTTCCCCAGATCTGGCAGAAGCACCGCCAGGACGGGTCCCGCCGTCCCAACCCACAAAATGCAGGGGCTTTAACTAAGTGTCTGATAAAAAAGGGGGGCAAAGACCGGACAATGGAATTTGAGCTTTAAAAAAATCAACCAGCAAATGAACTATTCTTGGTTTAGTTTCTGCTGTGCCCGCGTTGGAGCCCCCGGGTTCCTCGGCCTTTGTGGAGTTTGCAGCTCCTCAGGTTCGGGATTTTGGTACCCAGTTTCCCCCAAGACCGGGAAAATTTAGGGGTTCATTCAAAGCCCCCGGTTCTTTTGGTTGGTGGGTGCCCCCAGGTTATTGGGGGTTTGTTTCCTTTCTCTTTCTGGGGGGTCCAAGAAAACCCCCTAATAAAATGCAATGGGTAATTTATTTTTTAAAACCCTCCTAAATTTAAGCAAAAAGTAAATTTTAAACTTCCTTTCAAAGAAGACCCCAACAGATTATTTTTTTCCCGTAGGAATCTTCTTTCTCCCCCATAAACAGTATCTGAAAACAGCTGGATCGGGTTTGAACCCCTTTTTCTTTCTTAGAACGAAACAAAAAAAGAAAAAAGGAAAAAAGGGGTTTGAAAAAGGGGGGAATAAAATAAACCGGTTTAAAATTTTTGGCCCCCCGGGCCCCAAAATTGTTTTGGGAAAAAGAAAACCCCCCAAAAAGGTCTTTTTTTTCCTTTTCCCCGAAACCAAAAAAGAATTTTTAAGCAAAAAAAAAAAAAAAAATTTTTTTTTTATTTAAAAGAAATTTTGGAAAAAAAAAAACGGTTTTTTTTTTTTTTAAAAATCTTGGTGGGGGAGCTTGGACCTGCCTGGGGTTTGTTCTGCCTGCTCTCTGTGTTGGCTGGGATTGGCTCCAGCAGACCCCCATAACCCTGTAGATAGGATATAGCGGAATGGATACATTTATTTTTAGGTAACCCCCCGGGGTTCCTAATTAGATGTCATCAAAAGTAAATTTTTAAAACACATCTCCATTTACAAAGCAAGTCACTTCCTAACAGATTCATTTGTGTTCCTGTGGAAAGTAAGAAGTCACGTCTGTCTTTCAATGGCCTCCACTAAACATGTCAGTCTGAAACAGCTGGAGTCGAGTTCCTTGAACCTCTGTTACTGTGAAATGCTTATCTGATACTGGAACATCTTTTAAATCAACTGCTCTAATAGAGGATTTCGTAGCCACTACGTATAAATGGAAAACATGGGGCAGCGTGACCAACACTCATCCAGCTCTCTTAACCCGAACTACATTTCTGTGTACGTCTCCCTGTGAGCTGAGAGCAGCCATTGACCGCTGGCAGCTCCTGTGGATGTGCTCAGACACACACGATTTTCAAAAGCTTTGTCCAGCCTCAAACATGCGAGCTTCTCCATCACAGTTGATTTAAAGGCTAACAGATGTCTCTATGACGGAATATTTAGGACTCGCTACTCACAACGCCTGGTTTCTATTCTGAGTTTGGTTGAGTATGGAACTTAGGAGCTTAATTGATCATTTTAGAAATACATTGAAATCATTAAATCTCAAAATCACATGAAGGTATCCTTGAAGTATTTTAAGAACTTGCTAATTATCTTAATGTTTCTTTAAATGATTTAAAGATATTTTTAATTAAATTACAAATACCTATTAATGCATTACAGGTATATTTCAAAGGCTTCTTCTTTTTTGAGTCAAATCTTTGAAAGAACTAACAGATATGTGTATATAAATCAGAGATATCTTTTTACCATCTTCTCTTTATATAAATAAAGATAAATTATGGAGGAGAAGCATCGACTCCATGAAATGCTGTGACTATCACTTGCTCTCTCTTTCTTTCCTAGGACACGAAGCGGAAGAGGAAGTGAACAATGGCAAACGGTGAGATGCAGCACATTGTTGAAGAACTCCAGGTCCTTCAGAACCAGATTTAGCAACTCCTTATAAGATGGACACGTGATTGAGCTGAAGGCTCATCTTCTGAAAGAATCCTCTTCGGCAGCTGAAATCATCAGAGCTCATCCTGATACAGCAATTTCAACTTCACTTTCAGGGCTAATTGACTTTTACTCTTGCACCCTTTTGAAGCGATGATGATGGCGATGAGGCAATCAGCCTGTTTTAGCCATGAGGCTAGATCACCTCCATCGGCTCATGCAAGCATTTCCATCCAGAGCCGTTTCAACCCTCTCCGCTCCCCCAGTGTGTCAGCAGCCCCTCTTGATGTATTTATTATTGGAGATTCAACTGTAGGAAATCTCAGTTGTTCTTGCCCTAAACAAAGATGTTTTGCTTCTTGTTTTCCAGGTATTTGTGTATGAGATATTATGAGAAGAGAGCCGACAGTCGATGAGAGGCAAAAGGAAAGGGCAGAGGGATCCATCGTAATACATGCAGGAGTAAACGATGTGTGATACCAACAGGCGGAGGTTCTTAAAGAGGGTTTCACAGCACTTATTAATGCCATGAAGGAGAGGACCCTTGCTAAAAGAATCTTCATTTCAGGTCCCTAACCTCTGGCTAGAAGATCGGATGAACACACACATACATAGCTATAGGCATACACACAGACTGTAACCACAACAGTGCCCCATGAATGACACACACACACACCGATTAACCTTTAGCATATTAAACCACACAAGTGCTTTAGGAATAACTCAGCCTGTCAGATCACAGACAGGGGAATAGTGTTGTATACGGGTCACCTCTGACCCGCAGTTAGTGGAGTGAGGTGAAGTTGGTCAGCAAATGTAAGCAGAAAAAGGTACAAAGCAGCTGGGAGTGTGTGCCACCACACATCATCTGAACGGTATGGCAGAAGCAGCTTTGAAATGTCAATGGTCCTTTGAAGGGTCTCTCTCCAGCATGTTTGATTTTCAGCTAGTATGCAAGCCTTATTCAAGACAAATACTTAGACACTCTGTGATGAGCGTGAGTGTCTGGAAGTTTAGCCTTCATTGTACATTCTGTTTGTGCATATGTAGCATAACCTGTCTGAATATCGCGATCCACAGAACAGCTGAAGGAGCTGTCCACAAACAACTCTAAGGCAGCATTTGGCAATGGCTTGTCTCGGAGATCAATCAAATGGTCAAAATCCGGAGATTTCTTGTCGACTTCTTCATCTGCTGGACCTTAATACGAGAAGCAACTAAAACAAGCAAGTCATACAGTGTTTGCTCAGCCTAGACGCTGTCAAGTACTGAGTTGCTTCTGTAGTCAGTAGAGTAGCCACTGCATATAAAATTAAGAGTGCGACATGATGTCCCAGCAGGAAAGGCTGTGCAGCCTCTAAGGCCAGGTGAGCTGTAGCCCTAAGGCATGCTGGGAGTGCAGATGACACTGATCTAACACTTTTGAATAATAAGCAGTTGAACAAAACCTGGAGTTGTGTCCCTGAGTAAATGCAGCTTATGAAAACCCCTTTGCCTCCTGAACAAATAACAGGATTGTTTTGAAGGTCAGGAAGACCTGACTGTAACCGGGCTCCACCGCATGTGCCATACTGCTGCGTCCTGGCCTTTGGAGTTGGTTAAACCTCAAAGCTTCTGCGTTGTGATTTATATGCAACATGCAATACAAACCGCCACGAAAGAATACTGCAAACAACCTCTAGTTCTTGATGTTTTCTCTTTTTTATTAATGGTCTGAAATATTAAACAGAGAACATCAAAAGTGACAATTCAAGCTCTGTGATTCCTCCTCCTCCTCTCACAGTAACACGATGAATCTAAATTGCAACGACATGCATAACCATGCATAGCTCAATATACAAATAAATAAAATAACATACCTGAAATATTAAACAGAGAACATAAAAAGTGACAACTCAAGCTCTGTGATTCCTCCTATTAACAAAAAAAAAAAACACATGGAAAGGCTGTTGAACGCTCACATTAACACATAACCGAAATGAGTTGAAAAGCATTCAAAACATTTCAAAACAACTGTATACAACAAAGATCGTATTACAATTACTGTCATATACAAAAAAAATAAATTAATTCAAACAATTTAAAATAATTTAATTAATTTTACCACTCAGACAATAACAGTGTACTTACCTCCTCTCACAGTAACACAATGAATATCGGGATAGGCTTACACTGATGATGTCACATAACACAACAAACAGAGTAGGGAAAAATAACTGGACCACAACTGGAAAACATACAACACGATGAATGTTATCAGGATTTGGTGAAGCGCCAAACAACTAAACTTTTTATTTTATACACCTGTTACATGAGGTTGGAGCTGGAGACAGAAGCTATTTTATTTGAAGAAAATTTCCATGTGCTTTTTCAGTCCACTGTATGGGGACTTCATTAGAAGGATGTAACACTTTGAACTTTCCTGGACATTTTCACTATACATCCCCAATTTCGATGGTGTGTGTGAGTCGCATAGCAGGTCAACCCCAAACTGCCCTTGGACCCTTGCCAATTATTAGTAGAACATGAAAAAAGTTTCTGTTTTAGGTATGTGTTCAACATTTCTTGCCTCGCATTTCCTATTATCCTACATTTACCCAGATCCAGACGGTCTGGAACACACGAGAAATGTATGTATTTCAAATAACGATATATTACTTACCCTCTACAATTCAAGCACCTCACACCCAGATCAACAGAGTTGAGCTGGGAGAACTTTGCAACTGACTTCAGCAGAGTTGGTTGGGGATGGGATAGCAGGCTACTTGCTGATTGACACATCTACAAAACAAAGACGCTGATGAAGAGGTGCAAAGGAATTTAAGGCGGCCAAAATTACGAGTTTTTTCATAGGCTTCAGGGATTCTAGTGTAACATTCCACAACTCGTCTTTGAATTGGTGGCTCTAGTGTGGCATAAAGGAATGAGGTTTTGAGACTGAGTTTGTCCTGATAAGAACTGGTCACAGCTTTGTAACAACTGAAGGTGGGGATATAAGTCTCTGACATTGCATTGTTTTGGTGTGTAGACATGTGGACCTAAAATATGCTGTCCTCAGTGTGGATCAGTATCTATCTATCTATCTATCTATCTATCTATCTATCTATCTATCTATCTATCTATCTATCTATCTATCTATCTATCTATCTATCTATCTATTATCTTGGAGAAAACTTCAGAAAAAACAGGCAGAGTCTTCAGATAGGCAGAATTAGACTTTATTGCAGAGCATGGGAAACCATTACAGAACACATAAACATGTCTCAGTTCAACTGAATGAGCCCAGTGGGTTGAGCGGGGCTCATTTTTATTTCAGTTCTAATCATAAAATCATCTCTGCTTCATACATTTTCCACTTTACATGTTATCTCCTAACAGTGAACTCGTGCTGTAACTGTTTTCATAACCATTACCTCGTCTTGTAAACTTCTTTCCCCTAATAATCGTTAATCTTTTCATAACAATCATTAGGACTCAAAGGTCATACTTGCTGCCTGTCCCAGAGATGACCATCACCTGATCATGTTTTACATTCCTCATATTCTCACCTTCCTTATCTTGAGCTAATAAAAAGTTGGTGGCCTCTTAATTGTCAAATTAGTCCTCATCATTAAGTTGGAACCAGGATGACCCACACATGAGAAACTGAACTGCTCAAACAATAATTATTTGTTGCACCAGAATCCCGTAAGGCTAAAATCATAGGCAGCTGTGCTGGTAAGTGCAGCACGCAGCTTCACTAATAAAGGGCTGAGCTGCTGAACCTGGGACTGGGTAGGTGGCCTTGAGTGGGCAAGAACAGTTCTTCCTGACAGCTTAGGAAAAGAATAAAATACAAACCTTTACTAATTAACCCTGAAATTCTTATATTGCTCAAAGCCAAATAATATGTTTTGCTTTCACTTGATTAATTAAGATATTGATTCATGAGGGAGCATTGACATATAGACTATGTAAAATATATGTATACGTGCCAGTGTGACTGCCTGCAAGCACATGCAGCTGCGTTTGTTGGTAATGCATGCATACTGTCTGCCTTGACAGCACAGGGGCTGATCTGCAGGTGATGAATGCTCACAGACATCTGAGGTTTTTAATAATCAACTCTTAATCTCAAACTAGCTAACATAATACAGCTTGATTTTAACTTGATCATTTAGGAATATTCATAAGCCTTAATATATACATTTAAATGCAATTTTAAAATGTTTATATACTAGCATGCAAGATTGCTTAGTTTTCTTTAAGATTAAGGGGACCTGAAGGCTTTTGGAAACTTGTTTAGTTTTTTTGTCAGCCAGAAGTCCCAGCAGATCCGCCATGTCCCAAAACAAAAGGTTGTTTACTCGGTTTGCTCAAAAAACACAGCGTCCTTAGTTCATAGAAAACAAGCAGGCCACATTAAAAACAAAAGCAGCGGCCTGTCAAATAATAGCACCCGTCTAAGCCACTTAAAAATGATGTCAGGCATCTGCTTTTAATAATTAGTAGTCCTAAAACCAATAACAAGGCACACTGATCTTAAATCGAAATTATCAACCCGGGATTTATTATGGTCCCACCTAACTATCATATCAGATATCAATTATCAATCATCAACAAAGAAATCATTAGAAAGTTGTAGTAGAACATTTAAAATTGATCAAACATCAATGTACAGATACACAGTATAGACTATAATAAAAGTGAAGAACAATAAAAGTCTCATTCCATCTCCTTTGATCCTGGAAGGCACATACATACTTCTTCCAGGTACTTTGGCACCATAAGGGTCACTTCCTGGAGATGGTTACTGCATGTCAGCAGAAATTTCTTCATTTCATGTTCAAGACTTCATCCACTAAATGAACAAGATCCTCTGCTGATGGTTTGTGGTTCAACAATTGACAG
Organism: Polypterus senegalus; assembly: GCF_016835505.1. NCBI lineage: Eukaryota > Metazoa > Chordata > Cladistia > Polypteriformes > Polypteridae > Polypterus > Polypterus senegalus. The sequence goes on from NW_024381690.1 coordinate 27,905, forward strand.
TCATCTTGCTAATGCGTTCTAACACTAAGAAATGTTCTAATAAACAATGTGAGCAATAGCAGTAGGCGCAAAATGCCATGCAAGGACACAACAATTAATCAAGAGATGAACTCCTATTTTGGCACCGAGTCCCCTGTTCCTAGATTCAAATGGGCCATTCTAACATAATGGTCTTGCCTTTGTTTATTGTTGCACACTAAATACAATCTTGTGTCAGATTGTATACCATTACTCTAACTCCTACTTATATATGGTGAAATAGCAATCAGTTACTCAATCAATGTCATGGTTTCCCTTTTCTAAAGTAACTATTTAATGTACCTAGCTCTGTATGTTTTGCATCAGACCATTTAATACTGTTGGTGGCGGACAGCACATATTTATCTTAAAACTCAAACATTTCCAGTTTATTGCCATTATGTACACACAGCAGTGATCAGAGATAAAGTCCTACACACACACCATATGGCATCCTAATACTTTCATCCACAAGTTGCCCAAATTTACATCCAGCTGTGGCCTTATACTAGGTTACCATCGTTATTACATTAAAGCAAACAGTTATCTTGTTGACGTAGATCATCCTCCCTTTGTAAGATGTCAGCACTACTATCTACTACAATGACATTCAGTGGCTCTTCTCTGAGTCACATTTAAATTACAAGGTTATACCAAGAATTGCATTAAGGTTACAATCTTCTGTCACCAGTAGAGTCTTTGCTTGCTCTGGTTTCATTTCACAACTTCACATTCACCCTCCATGGTAAGACATAGACCAAATTATTGCTTTGTTTGGTGATCTTTATACACGTAAGCCATAATATTAATCATTTGTCCTGTATCACCATCAACATCAGCTGAGTTGTTAGCAGCAGGGATCCGTGATGTCTTGGACTGGCATTTAAGTGCTTGTCCAGTAGTTAGTTGGTCGATGGTCTGATCCATGACTGATCTCCCCTCTGGTATGGCTGGTTTCTCCTTGGAGTTGGATGATTAATTTGCCTGTAGACCTTTATCACAGCTTACTATTAGTCAACATTGCAATTCTTCATCGGTAGCTAATGTCTCATAAGGTGTCAGACGTATTCTGTTGGGGTACCCTTATTAGAAATATTGCTAGCGGTAAAATAGATGACCATGTCAATCAGTCTGTGCTTTGTCGGGCCAATCTACTTTTAATGATCAAAATAAATTCTGAATGTGATTAGCACAATATTCAACTTTCCTCTTAATATGGCTATTATATTCAAAGGTAAATTCTAAATGAAATCTTTCCTTTATAGCTGTATCCATTTTGGCTGCTGTTGCAAATTCCACTCATTTCAAAACATAACCCTCATAACAAGCATGAGCATGGGAAAGGTCTATATACAGTAAATGAAATGATTATTATTATTTATTATTATTATTATAAACAAGTAAATTATTACAAGAAAAAATCAATCTTAATATATACCAAGAAAAGTACTGAATAATAAATCATTACAAAACTGATCTCATGATAGTTTTGGCAAGATATTAAATTATCAGCATTGGTCCCATAATAATATTCAGATTATTGGCACATAACTGAAAAATGGCGTTAAAAATTTAAATTAAGTTACTATAACAACAGTTCCCTGTTATTACACTTGTGTCAATCTTGCCATTATCATTTTACGTTCTCAGTATACAAAGTATACGGAAAATATTGGAATCCTCCAAAAATTCCATTTTGAGATTTTGATGAATCTCGCTACTGCACTAGCATTAGGCAATATTATCCAACAGTAGCTGAACAGAAGTTTAGGATGTTGATACCAACCTGGCAAAATAACTGTCCAAAGCCCCAACCCATCTTGTCAAGAAGATCCATATCAGTTCAAATTTTTAATTTGTTGTCACCTACTGGCCTGCAGATTGTGCATTGAAATAGCATGACTGCTGCTCAGAGTCAGACAGTTTAAGGGAGGAGTGGATTCGCATAACGGCTGATTAAGATCCTCCGGTAGCCCTGGGCATCAGCATCTCTTACACACACACTCACACACAACAGAGCCAAATGAAATATGCTATAACAAGGAGTGCAGACAGCTGTGACCAGTATGCATTTTCTAAATTCCAAATGAAGGGCCATAGAAGTGAGGTGCTATTGGAATCTGCCAATCATGTGTTAATTCTTAATTATTCGTGAACCACAGTTTTGATGCTGTTTCCAACAAACATAATATTTAGAAAGTGGGCAAACCGCAGGAGAACTTCTCTTTATTTCAAATGACCACCTTTGGCTTTTAAAGAAATTTTCTTGAAGTTCAATTTAGCCAAAAAAAAAATACATACAGTACATTTTAGCAATGTTACAAAAGCAGGGTAACCTATAAATCTGAACAGACTGCAGAACAATAAATAGAAAAACACAGAAAGGCCAAAATGGCATCTTTCTAAAATAAAGGCATTTGTCAAATAGCTAGTCTTCTTATTTGCTTTGTTCATTATACACTCTTAAAAGTAAAGGTGCCAGAGTGATTCTTCAGATGATGCCAAAGGGAACCATTTTTTCTTCAAAGACCCATCTACTGTACATGACGGCTCCATAAAGTAAATGACCATGAATTGATAATCACAGCTTTGTGAAATACCAGTGGCTCATGATTTTAAAGGAAGCTCGCTGCATCCAGTAACACAAGCAGATTTTCTTAATCTGTTAATTTCCTGCTAGTTAGCCTACCAACCATGAAAGATTGCAGTTTTTATTTTCTTTTAAGATATTAGAAACGTTTTCAAAGCATAAGAACCATCTTCATATACAAAGAACCCTTCCCAGAATGAAATGGTCTTTGGTCAAGCCATAGTTCTACAAGGAACCGGACAACCAGTAAAGAACCACAGACTGCTATTAAAGAACCAGGCTTTTTAAGAGTGTACCCATAATGCAGAGTCTAAAAATACTGTAAGGTTTCTGCCGTCAATCATTAAACGGACTGGCTTCATCATCATCATTATGATCGTCATCATTGGTAATGTTAGCCTCTTGCCTCTGTGTTTTGTTTTTCCTGCTCCTTATTTCCATAACGTAGCCTCCCTCATACCTGGTCAAGCTAACATTAGTTTCCTCTTTTCTAATAATAAATCCTGATGTTTGTGAGGCTTCAATCTTTGTGAGCAATTTCAGACATGTTTAGTAATGTAACTGTATTTCTACCCTGTTTAATTCTTGTATATGAAGTATAGGAATGTATTATAATTGACCGAAGATTCAATGTTGAGATTTTGATGAATCTCAATGTTTCAGACCTTTCTGAGTCAGTAAATACTATTTTTAGAATTATGTCTATGTGTCTGTCAGTGTGTGTGTTGTGACAGATTAGGGCTTTATCGTCCCTTGAACCCTCAGACTATACGTCAGATACAAGGTAAAGTCCAAAGTTGGATTTATTATAATAATAATGTGCACAAAGCACCCCCCCCTCCACAATACTCATAAACAAATCAATTCTCCAATAAACAATAATCAGTCCTCCTCTCCCAGACGCATTGCCACCCTGCCACCCAGCTCAGCTCACCCATCTGGGATTTCCCAGAGTCCTTTATAGTCCATGACCGAAGTGGTTCTGAACCCTCAGTCCATGTGACTTCTTAGCACCTCTGGGTCAGATCAAAAACTCTACTTTTACATCCCAGAAGCACATCATTCCTTCTGTCAATGTGACTGGGACATACTTCCATGGTGTAGGGAAAATAGATGTCCTTGTGCCTCCTGCAGCAACTACTGGCAGTCCCCATGGTAGCAGCAGGGCTGTGCATAAAAACTTCATTGACCATAATTCCCTGCTGGCATTCGGGCACCTCAATGCTGCAAGGAGGGCTCCATCTAACGCCTGGGGTATTGGCCGGGATGAATGACCAGCCTTATCTCACAGTGTGTAAACACGATAACTTCAGTAGGCTTTGTCAACCAAATTTTGCATTCAAGTATTAGGCACAAAACATAGATTTCTGTTAACTTTTGGGCTATTTCCTTAACCAGAAGTGGTACTTTACCTTTTATTAATACAGCTGCATGACATGTGACTAATGACACTATAAGGTGCTTCCGAAACAAGGAGAGATGAGGGGCCTCACATGAAGTTTGTATTAACAGACCATCTGTGTATCATGTATGAACTCTTGTGTGGTGAGGATCACTTCACTGTCTGTGACAGTTAGGATGGGAATGACAACGACACAACGCCACAAACTCCTGCAAATTCATCAGTATACCTTCATTGAGCAGCTGCTGTTATTTGTTTAATCAAAACTGAACTGGAACGTTGGATATTGCAGCCCCAATACTTTTATTGTGCAGTTCAGAGTTTCTGTAAAAACATCACTTGTTGTTAAAAGGTACAAAATTAATAGAACTGTAATAAATCAACTGACAGGAAAACGGGACTTGTCTTTCCAATCTGGAGAGGGAAGAATGATTCCCTGGATTGTGACAAGTACGGGGAGATAACTCTGCTCTCGGTGCCGGGTAACGTACTTGCTAGTGTTGTGCTCAGTAGGATCTGTGATCACTTGCTCACCTACTAGCAATCGGAGCAGTCTGGTTTTACACCTAAGAAGTCTATCATCAACCACATTAGATCATTAGAACACTCCAGACGAGAACAGGCCATTCAGCCCAACAAACCTCGCCAGTCCTATCCACTCATTTCTTCCAAAAAACATCAAGTCGAGTTCTGAAAGTCCCTAACGTCTTACTGTCTACCACATTACTTGGTAGCTTATTCCAAGTGTCTATCGTTCTTTGTGTAAAGAAAAACTTCCTAATGTTTGTGTGAAGTTTACCTTTACAAGTTTCCAACTGTGTCCCAGTGTTCCTGATGAACTCATTTTAAAATAACAATCTCAATCCACTTGACTAATTCCCTTCATAATTTCAAACACTTCAATCTTGTCACCTCTTAATCTTCTTTTGCTTAAACTATAAAGGCTCAGCTCTTTAATCTTTCCTCATAATTCATCCCTGTAGTCCTGGTATCAGCCTTGTCACTCTTCTCTGGACCTTTTCTAAGACTGCTATGTCCTTTTGGAAACCAAAACTGCACACAGTACTCAAGATGATCCTCATCCTGGCATTGAGGGTTTTATCGAGTGGAAATGCAAATATCGGCAGAGGGTTTTTGCAACCTTTGCTGATTTTGTAAAGTGTTCAACTCAGTTGATCAAGCTGCCCTGTAGGACAACCTGAGACTACATGGGATCCCCCCGAAGTTGCTGAATATCATGGCTGGCCTGTACACTAGTACTGTGAGTGCTGCACAGAGGAGGTAGAACTTTCACATTTTTTATGGTTGATTCTGGGGTTCATCAGGGGTATGTTCTTGCTTCTACTATGTTCAATAATTGCATGGACTGCATGTTGGAAAAGGTCATGGGGTTCAGCCACTGTTGGTGAAGACAGATCTCAATGATATTGACTTTACTGATAATGCTGTGATCAGCTGGATATGTGAGATTCACTTTGGCTGAAGAGACCCGGGGCATTCAGTGAGTTGGTTCTGGTTTCAGTGGTGACTTTGGGCTCCCAGGCTAGAGTCCTGGGCCTCGATGGCTGAGCATGAATTCCCCCTTCCCTTGGGGAGGTGCAAGCTTTGAGATCCCACTTTGTGTCTATCCCCAGAACAATCTGTGATCCCCACTGCACGCCAATACCCACCTTCATTGCTTTGCTCATGGATTTTATCTGCTGAGGTGGTTGGGCTCCTTGGGCGCCACTGCCAGAATGGTAACAGGGAACTGCTTAGCACTTGTGGGATCTGGGCCATCACCCCTTGTTTGAGGGAGATCCAATGCAATCTGTTGGACACAAGTCAATGCCCAGCTAGAAATATCCCCCATGACATATTTCCAAGGTCAGCCCTGGCATTGGCCAACCCTGAAGCAGGACACCTGTAATGGCCAACACGCCTAGTCAACACGCACAATTCCCCACTGTGTGAGCTAACCCAAAACCAAGGTATCAGGAAACCAGGGTGCGCATCATGGTCGATGGTCTTTTTCAGCCAGTAGGTGAATTTAATGTGTTCACAGCTGCATACATGTTCATCCACAGAGGTTGTACCGTTCAGTGTGCGACACTGTATCGCTCCAGAATCTCCACTAAGTACTTTGTTTGCCTTTACATATCAAATTCTGCCTCCTGCATATGTGAACCCACCAACTTACTCATGGAGATGCTGTTAATGCCAGCTTTTCCAGGTATTCCTAGCCCCTTGGGCAGTCTGTGGCCTCCTGAGGAGAGTGTCCTTCTCAGGTCTCTACAATAATATATCTGGTCAGATTACAAATTAAATATTCAGTCACAGAACGCAGACCTAAACAGAAGTTCAAATGTTTAAGATAATTTACCGTTCCCTGTTTCATTTTTGGTTTTCACAAATAAAATATCTCACTTTTTACCCTTCACTGAAAAAGATGGAAATGTGCAGCAGACAATTGATAATGGCCTGTGTGAGCATGTGTGTGGTAAAGTGAGGTCCGCGGCTGGTTGGTGTATATTAAATAAATAATCAATGCTCTTACGTCTTAGTGGGTGTGGGGCATGGTAGCTTGGCGAGAGCTATCCCTCGCTGATGCAGGAGCAGATGGCCTGAGATGTATCGACCTGCAGAACCACAGCACCATACATCACCACAGGTCTACGGCAGGCACTTTAGGCCAGAAGTGACATCACCGCATGTCTAGATGAGCATTTTGGTAATAGACATTTATTAGTCATCACAAATGAAGTTGATTGACACGCTGACCACACCAAAACCTAACCTTAACAAAACTAACCCCTAACATTAGCTAACCTTAACCTTAACCATTTATTGCACACGATATCCATACTAACCCCTAACCTTAACTTCCATCCTATAACTGCTGGTCCAGAACTGCTAGCATGACCTCGATGACATGTGGTGCTCTGGCTCTGCAGTTAGATATTATTGGATGGCCCCACACTAATGCGCAGGTGCAGGTTTGCCTGCGACCCTAATCAATGCTGAGAGCTGCTGATTGCCATAACTGTGCCATGACCCCTTTTAAAGGGAATCATGAAAGGGAGAAGGGAATGAAAGAAAGAAAAGGCCGATTGGAAAGAGAAACTAAAAAATGAAAAAGGAGGCCAGAAGAGGCAGGAGGCAGAGAGATAGCTGGCAGACAACCAGGAGAAAGTCCCTAGGGGAGCATGTGAATGGCGCTCGGGGGGGGCTGATGACCACTCCAGCCAAGTGACCTTGGAGCTGAAGTGGCAAGAACGCTGCTGCAGGGAGTGAAAGACGTGAGAGAGGCATCCTGCGGGTAGTGCCATAGACCACAGGGACGCAAGCCTGGCAGCGACAGTCGGAGGCTTGATGGGGTGTCCTGTCTGGTGCCAGAGAGGGTTACAAGGGCCCAAACCCTGCAATGAAGGTGGGCTGAACTGCCAGAGAGGGGACTCCTTGGCTGCAAGAGCCTGTATTGGGTTAAGTCAAGGAGACGCCCGTTTTTAAGGACTGCTTCGGGGCTCATGTTTTTAAAGACAGTTTCTTGCTGTGTTTTTAACCTCATTCATTTTTAAAGAAATATTTATTGGATTTGTTTTTAACTTTCACTTTACACCTTTTTATTGGATTATTTATTTATTGACACTTTGTGAAGCACTGCACTTTTCGAACATTATTTTTGAATTAATTGAATAAAAGCACTGAGCACCTTTACACCATCTCTTTGCTTTGTGTGTGTTTCTGCTCATCTTGGTTACGGGACTGACAGTATCGGGTTTGAGAGGCTGTCAAAAACAGGAGTGGGAGCTGGAGCCGACCCGCACTGTCACAGTGTGTATGTGTGTGTGTGAGGGTGTGTGTGTTTGTTCACCCTGTGAAGGAGTGCCACCTGTCCAGGAATTGTCCCTGTCCAATGCTTGCTGGGACTGGCTTCACTACCTTGTCACCCGGCTCTAAATGAGCGGGTTTGGAAGATGGAAGGATGAATAATGTTTTGTGAATCTTAGTAAGTAAATGAAAACTGTGTGACTAACAGCATTAAAATGAGCAGTGAGAGTGGGGCTCCAGCAGACCCCCGTGACCCTGTTAGGATATAGCAGGTTGGATGATGACTGACTGACTGACTTATAATGACAATCTGATTGTACATTGTACAATCCACAAAAATGTATTTTTGACAAGGAATTCTTTTCAAATACTTCTAAAAAGACAATTTGAACTGTGTTAATGAAATAAAAACAAATGTCTCCATGAACAGTTTTGGGTTAAATTTGAACAAAAACACTTTACTGCAGCAACCCGACAAGATGAAATAGCAGTGAGGATTATAAACACGATTCAAAATCATTCAAAGCCAGTTCTAAAAACAAGTAAAAACTTTTAAAAACTATAAAAATATCTTTAAACAGCAGTGACAGGCACAGAGTTTTTCAGATCCAAATGTGATTCCTTTATTAAAGGTTTAAGTTTCTCTGTTTTTCTAGAATTGAGCACAATGCTGTTCTCTGAAGTATTAATTGTGTTCTGTATGAGGTGAGCAGCTGCGCTAATGAGACTTCACAAATATTCACAAATGTCAGTCTAAAGCAGCAAATCCTACGTTTAATTGTGGACATCAAACCTCATTTGACCTTCTCAGTCGTCCATTTCAGTTCCTCACAGTCACCTGAGTGTCATTTAGTGAGCCAGCAGTGTGAGGAGTGAAGGCCGACTGCTCCGTCTGCACTCGTCTGTCATCTGCTGCCTTATTGAGGAGGAGTGCAGATTAAAGTGAAGAAATAGGAAACATTAGGTTCAAAATTGAAATGAAAAGTTTAACAGGACACAAAACTAAACTAATAAAGGAACGAGTATCTTTTTGGATTTCATTCTTAAACAAATAGCTACCTGCCTGACCAAAGCTGGACAGAATTTTGGCCGTCGCCTAAGCTCTGCTGTGCACAAACTGTAAATGCAGATATTAAAAGATCTTTACATTTCAAGATTTCGGCTGAAATTCAAGACATAACAGTTTATAAACAGATAATGAGTTCCGGCCCAAAGTAAGCATAAATTATAATAATCATTTCCCACATAAAAAAATAACATCAGCAAAAACTCTGAAGAATTTAAATCAACTGACAGAAGTCTCCTATGTTTAAAATGCTTTGTATTTAATATTTTAATAATGAGAAGTTTGATGAAAATAATTGTGGTGAAATAAGCAGTATTTACACTTTACAAATACAGTACAATGATGACAAAACCAAACATCAACAGTAATATGGTGAGTATAAACAGATGTTATTGTTAATAAACGTGATCTGCTAATTTGAAAAATGAGGAAAGGCATCATGCACAAAAACATCAAAATAACTAAACACAGAAAATTATTTTTACAATGTTTATTTGAAGTTTTAACATTTACAGTAAATTGACCAGTGAAGAAGCTGAGCTAAATATTTTACATGTCAGGATTATTTTCAATGCTTTTCGGAACCAGGAATAAAAAAAAGCATAAAGAATCGGATTAATTCCAAAGCTCACTTCACTTAGCATCACTAAGATATTGTGCAGGATATCCATGATCGTTTTACTGAAATCAGCTGTCAGAGTGAAAATATTAACAGGCAGCCAGCAGATAATAAAAGCCCCCACGACTACTCCTAATGTTTTTGCGGCTTTTCTTTCAGACGGTTTTGATATTTTACTGTCACTCACCTCCTCAGTTTGTCTCTTTTCTATCATACAGTTGATGGCTCTTGAATGGCTTCTTGCAACTACAAATATCCTGATATAAAAACCAATCATTAGAGAAAAAGGCATAATAACAGTAATGACTAAACCAAACGTGAGTATATCATCATAAGAATATGCAGCACAAGCTTGTTTACATACCTCTACTTCAATATAACTAAAATATAATAATATGAATGTAATGAAAAGTGCAAACAGCCACACTACAGCAATGCCGATCCCCGCAACAGTCAAAGTTATTTTTGAGCTGTAAAAGAAAGGATGGCAGACAGCAACGTAGCGATCAATGGATATTAAAACCACATTATAGATCACAAGTACAGTAAGGAAAGTGGTAAGTGCAGCATACAAATAACAATAAATAACTCCAAAGTACCAGCAAGTTTCAATCAGGATAATCAAAGAAAAGGGCATCACAAATAAACCTGTTAAGAAATCAGTCACTGCAAGTGAAAGGATCACAAGATTATCGGCGTGTGCAGCTGAACAAAATGAGAAATAGAAATGATGACAAGAAGATTTCCAATGACTGTCAATAAAAGCAAAGACACGAGAAAGTGTAACCAAGTCCATAAACTTCAGTTTCAAAAATCAGTTTACCACAAGATTTATTACTATGAGGAAAGCAACGGCCAAATTTAAATCCATTCCACTTCATGTCTGTCCCCTGACTGAGCCGTCCTGCCTGCACACTGAGATGTTTATACACTGAGGCCCTGCGACTGACTGCCATATTCTCTCTGCTGGACGTAATTCACGTGAGGCGTCTCTCTGCTGTGTTTGCTTCACAAATTCTCTCAGGATGTTTGTTTGTTCATTTCAGTTCTTACTCACTAATGAGTTCATCAAATCTCAGATGTCTTCATTATATTTGTTTGTCAGGAGCCGCTCAGGGCTGCGGTGGTCTCTCCTCACAGCTCCAGACACTTGGATTTGAACTCTGGTCCAGCTGCTGGATGTCTGCAGTTTGCTTCTTCTCCCTATATCTGCTGATTTTTTTTCCATGTACACATAACAGCAAGCAGCATATTAAATCAGTGGGTTAAACTGAGCTGAGGTTGTGCCCAGTGGTGGTCTGACACTGCATCCTGCACCCAGTGCTGCCAGAACCCCTGTGACTCCTGTGAGCTGAACCTGCATGGAGTGGTGCTGGACCACCCTGTTCTCATGAGAGGCCCACACATTCCAGCAGAATAAACACACACACACACACATATACAGTATATATATAGAGTGGTCAGGTGAATAATAAGCGACAAAGTCCTGAGATATCTTGGGTGCCAACTGCGTTGCCCTGTTAATTTCTGACATGGAAATAAATAAAAAACCAAAGTAGGCTGTTGTATTAAAGGTGACTGACTACTCTTCCCTTAAAGTCAAATGAGATGTAGTGTTGGACCAGCTCTGGCTTTAGTGGTCTTGACTGAAGTGCAGGCAGCCTAGACTCTTGCTCTACCAGCTTTCCATTGTGGTGGGCAGCCATGGCCCTTACCCAGCCAGGGTGCCTTTATACTGGAAGGACCGGGGAGAGAACATATTCGGAGTATTACCTCCCCTGGAGCAATAGGTGGAAGCACAGAGTTTAGTGCAGCCCTGTTGGGTTCTGTGGGTGCTGTCAGGCGGTGCTGCAGGTACTGTGGAGCCCTGTGTGACTGCCACCACACCCGGATGCCCTATAAAAGGAATCCAGACAACACTACTCAAGGAGCAAGAGTTGGGAGGATGTGGATGAAGCTTGCCAGGAGGAGTGGAGGCAGAGAGAGGGAAAGAGAGAGAAGAGCAGTGTGCTCAGTGTACTGTGTTTGCTACTGTGGGGAGTGAGATAAAACATGTCCCACAGCCAAATAAACAAGTGTAGTGCTGGACATGTGCCTCTATGTCTGTCCTTGTCTGGTGTTTCGGGAGCTGTACATCCCCAGGTTTCCACAAGAGGCATCCCAGATGGGACTTCAAGGCCATCTGTTGGCAGGAGAACTGCTTTAAAAAATTTTCATGTGAGCCAACACAGCAACACACAACGCCTGCAGATGAGACACTTTGACACATGGCCCTGCTCATGATGGGACGAAGAAGTGCCAGGCCAGAAGCAAGGGTAGCGTCAAAATAGGCGAACACCACCTGCAGCAACATGAGCGGCAAAGCCAGGAGCGAGACAGTTTGCTGAAGAAGAGGCGGGCAGAGCTACATGTTCCAGGTAGGAGGTAAGTGCCAGCTGTAGGATCACTAAGTCCTGTGAGTGTTTTACATCATCTGCCAGCTCTTACCTCCTAGAAAATGGGAAGCTGGGCATCCTTTGGGCACCTCTGTGCACTCCCAAGAAAACGGCAGTGAGCTCAGAGCATCCAAGCACTGAAGACCAAACTACTTGCAAGGGAGGAGAATATGACTTAACCTCCGGATCTGGGAAGGACCCGGAGCAGTAGCTGCCCCTATGGACTGTTAGCGCTAACTAATATGCTTTTCAATTTAGAAGACATTTTCTGTATAACAACAAAAACAACATTTTTATTTCAATACCACATTTTCATTCTAGGAATGTAGCCGAGAGTGCTTTACACAAAAAAGAGTTACAAGAGAAAAACAAAATAGCAAGTCAAAAATGGATAGTTATATTTAACTAAATAAATATATAAAAAATAATTAATAAAGAATCCATATGCACTTACACAACACAGATATACAAGTAGTAGAATCCTAATTTGAAGGTAAGTTTTTTATGTCCATTAAGGTAAATCCAAACCTATGGTCAGATGGCCAAGGAAGACGGAAAAAAACAAATAAATTCCTTTGATCATTCACTTTCAGTCCATCATTAAAAGCGGCTGCACAGGACTTTGATCAGGTGGTGGTGGCACAGAGAAACTGGAAAATTAAGCAGAAAAAAGTGGGGATTAATAATGATAGCATATCCATGAAGTATATGAATTTGCAATGAATATAACAATCTATTACAAATACAACAGAAGAAAAGGCCAAATTGAAAACGTGAGCTTTTAATAGTTTTCTTTTTAATTCGTCAATGGTTTCTCTCTTTCTGTCCTTCTTTCTGATCCCTATCTGGCAGTTGGAGGAGGAGTTTGACCCCGCACACTACCAGTATGCTTCTGTTGGTGCTGCAGGATTTCAGACTCTCTTCATGATGGTTTTCCATGCCTTACCGTCCATTGTGATGGTCCTGGCCTGGTGGAGGTGGAGTCGTGGGATCTACAGATCTTCCTCCACTTGTTTGGTCGATGTTTTCTTGGGTGCAGTCCATTGTATTCTCCACTTCTTAGGTTGCTGTTTCCACAGGAGTGTGTAGTTGCCAGTCTGTGCCCATTTTACACACATGGC